>NC_058081.1:474817942-475117942 GCF_014858855.1 Bufo gargarizans | reverse complement strand
GCGGATCCGCTCCATTCAGACTGCATCAGGGCTGGACGGAGGCATTCGGGTCCGCTCGTGAGCTCCTTCAAACGGAGCTCACGAGCGGACCGACGAACGCAAGTGTGAAAGTAGCCTCACACTGCCTCTGATCATTATTGGCCAGCCGGAGATGGCTGAATCCAGCACTTGGCTATCTCTGGCAATCCCTTAGAATTTGAATAGAGCGGCAGGGAACCTGTGTAACCAGAGCTCTATTCAAGTGAGGGAATCATGACCCCCCCCTTCTCTTGAACATTGGGAGTCTCAGCATTTGGACCCCCCCCCAGTGATCTAACAGTAACCTGCTATCTAGTGGATATACAATAACTTGCTGTATCTGGGATAATTGCAGATTACAAGCTACACATCATGGACAGAATAACTAATGATTTGGGGTTTGGAGGATGTCCTAATGATGAGGGAAGAGTTTCAGCTCCCCCGTAATGTGATTGAGCAGTTGCAGTCTGTGCTGCAGAGCTTGTCGTTTTCAGTACGCAGCCTGATTGCTCCCCTCCAACCACATCTTAAAGCAGTTTAATTGCATGTATTCCCCCTTGTATAGAGTAATACCTTTTACTTTTCCTGCATATTTAAAATCGCTTGCCGGTGCACCCATCTCATTTTACACGGTGCCGGTGTCGTACATTGGGTGTGTGATCCGAGCCTGGTTACCTGGTTACATCACAAAGTGCATGCGTGAGAATGAATTGCTATCGCTGTAGCAAGAGGTTCATTATCATGCATGTGTTGTGGACTGTAACCAGGCTAGGATTACATGCACAAAGTACGTGCCAAGAGCATATAATTGGACCGATAATGCAGTGCTGTCCCGGGAAGCAATTTTTAATATTTACAGTTAAAGTTGTTACTCACTCGAGGGGGGGGGGGGGGCAAGGAAAAAAATGGGATAACCCCTTTAATCTTTCCACCTCTGTTTCAGAGGAAGAAAGTGAGACAGTGGATGCCCCCACTCCAACTGCCACTGCCTGATTTGAAAAGGTTGCACCACTAATAACTTATTCCCCATCCAAAGGATAAGCAATAATGGCTTGGCTGGGGGTCCGACCGCTAGGAGCTCAATGATTACAAGAACAGGATCTACAAGTGCCGCTGAATTGCCCCCATGACCTGCAGCGGGCGCTCCATTCACTTCTATGGGACTCCGAGTATTGTGCTCCCGGAAGTCCCATAGAAGTGAATGGAGCTGTAGACGTAGCAGAGAGGCTCATTCCCATGCATGCACCTTGTGTTGTAACCAGGCTAGGATCGCATGACCAATGTACGGCACATGATTCTGGCAGTGCGGCCCTGGTAAGCCATTTTTAATATGTACCAATGTAAAAACTCTGCACAAAGGGATACATGGAATAAAAAAGGGACCTTATTAGCGGATAATTCCCCCAGAGACTCGCTGATCATGGGGGCACCTGCTGTCGAATACATAACCCCGTCTTGAGAAGATCTTGCTGACGTGCAGGCCCTGTGTGTACACATTCCTACTCCATGCCTCCTAATGATCTCATGGTTTCCCTTCCTTCTAGGCATAAACTGAATTCTGTCCAGTTGTTAGTCGACGCCAGGGTTCAGCCTCTAGCGTCTAAACATGTGAGTCTTTGTATACATTTCTTCTTGTGGGTCTGGATCCTTCAGCTGCTGATGTGGTGGGTGCCTGCAGTTCATTTTCTCTATTATCCAATATTAAAGGCTATGTCCACTGTCACGACCATTTTTCTGTTGCTCCAATGGATCTAAAATGAAACAAACAAAAAAATCTGATGTAATCTACAGCTCCTTGAATCTCCATAGTAACAGACAACAAACAAACGTTCTGTAGTCTGACCCTGCCATCCTACCTCCTGTTAACCTACCAAATGTACGTTAGGTAAAAGGCAGAAAGATGAAAGGGGCCTGTCACCATAGAGACACATAGGAGCTGTAGACACCAAACGGTATGAAATGTGTGATGAAGTCTATATTTAAAAAAAAAAATTGTGGATACTTTGGAGCAATAAAGAGAAAATTTGGTTTGTAAAGGTGGACATATGCTTTAAATCCTAATATTGGGAACGCTGAGGTTCTGTCCCCGTAACGAATATGATCTCGGTGACTCCATTCCTTTCAGACTTAAAGGAAACCTGTCACCAGGATTTTGCGCATAGAGCACTAGCACATCTGCAATACCCAGTCCCCATAGCTCTCTGCGCTTTTATTGTGTTAAACTGTTTTGATTGATATGCAAATGACCTGATATGAGTTCTGTATCCGGAGAGGAGTCAAGCGGAAAGGAGCACAGAGCTGGAGCGCCGAAATCTCGCGATGCGCATCGCGAGATTTCGGCGCTCCAGCTCTGTGACGCCAGCAAGGAGGAGATTCGGAGGACGCGGGGCGGTGCTGGGCTCCTTTCCGCTTGACTCCTCTCCGGATACAGGACTCATATCAGCTAATTTACAAATCAATCAAAACTGTTTTTTAACACAATAAAAGCGCAGAGAGCTATGGGACCTGGGTACTGCAGATGTGCTAGCAGCCCATGTCCCCAGCTCTATGCGCAAATTCCTGGTGACAGGTTTCCTTTAACAGGTTAATACACTTCTGGTTTGTGAAACCTTTTTTTTTTTTTTTTTTTTTTTGGTCTTTGTCCATGGTCTGCGACCTCTCAGCTGTGTTGAACCTACAACTCCTAGCGTGGAGCTGAGGAGGTTTGGTGAATTAAAGGGCATCTGTCAGCAGTTTTGAACCTATGACACTGGCTGACCTGTTACATGTGCACTTGGCAGCTGAAGGCATCTGTGTTGGTCCCATGTTCATATGTGCCCACATTGCTGAGAAAAATGACGTTTTAATATATGCAAATGAGCCTCTAGGAGCAACGGGGGCGTTGCCGTTACACCTAAAGGCTCTGCTCTCTCTGCATCTGCCGCACCCTCTGCATTTTGATTGACAGGGCCAGATGGTGTGACGTTTTCATTACCTGGTCCTGATAAAGTGCAGAGGACGCGGCAGTTGCACAGAGTGGAGCCTCTAGGTGTAATGGTAACGCCCCCGTTGCTCCTAGAGGATCATTTGCATATATTAAAACTTAAAAAAAAAATCTTCAGCTGCCAAGCGCACATGTAGCAGGTCAGCCAGTGTCATAGGTACAAATCTGCTGACAGATCCCCTTTAACCACTTTGAATGCTGGGAGTTGTAGTTTTACCATAGCTGGGTAGCCACAATTTGCAGACCACTGACTTATATCAGGTTTTTTTACTTTGTAGTTCATCACTGTAAATGCTAGGAGTTGTAGTAGCATCATAGCTGGGCAGCCACAAGTTTCAGACTGTTGACCTGCATTGGTCTTTTATTTTGGAGTTGACCACCATGATGAAACCAGTGGCCTTTGGTGACCTGCCGTCTGTCTTTTGCTCTGTGTCCTCAGGTTGTGGCACATTCCTCCCATCACTGCGCAGTCTGCATGCAGTTTGTCCGGAAGGAGAACCTGCTGTACCTCGCCTGTCAGCATCAGTTTTGCCGCAGCTGTTGGGAGCAGCACTGCATAGTCCTAGTGAAAGATGGAGTCGGCGTCGGTGAGATCATCACCTAAGACATCTCGTGCTTCTTTCTTGGAACAATGCGTCCTTACTTTTCCCCTCTCTCTTCTTAAGGTATCTCCTGCATGGCCCAGGAATGCCTGCTCCGAACACCAGAAGACTTTGTTTTTCCTTTACTGCCGAACGATGAACTGAAGGACAAATACAAGCGATACCTTTTCAGGGATTATGTAGAGGTATGTTGCTTGAATATGGAGGAACAGAACGCCCCTTGTCACTGGCACAGGCTCTATTCTAGCCCCATGCTTTACACTGCAGCTCCGTGCTTAGTCGGTGCATGTTGAGGTGCAAGGTTTTAAAGAATATAAACTCATAAAATTATCATTGGAAGGATTCAGTAGGAAATGCTCCAGGTCTGGGGACAGGCTGCCATCTTTCCCTGGCAGTGGGCAGAAGCACTGTTGCCATATAGATCTTCTGCATGTGAATAGGCTTGTGCTGCAGTTCCCCTCGCAGCTCAGGAGACTGTGCTAAACTGGGACATCTTCATCTTCAGGATTGCGGGGGTCAGAGGTCGGACCCCACTGATCTTAGTGATATGGGTTCTTATTATAAATCAGGTCCTGCCTCTTACTGTTGGCTTGTATGAATGATGTCTCTTCAGAAGGCCTTTTTCCGGTTTGATCTTGCAGCTCTCCCAATATTTGTGTCGCTTCATGATGAAATATTGAGGTGAGGTGTGATTTCTTTTATCTTTCTCCCCCAGAGCCACTATCAGCTACAGCTCTGCCCCGGTGCGGACTGCCCAATGGTCATACAGGTTCAGGAGCCAAAGGCTCGTCGAGTGCAGTGCAATAGGTGCAGCGAGGTCTTCTGGTAAGTGTTTCCTCAATCCAAATTTTGATGCAATAGGCATCTAGGAAGGGGATTTAAAGATCTGTCGTCCTGTGACCTGTTGGAAGCAGCAACACAATGACTACAAAGGTTCACCATGTATTTCAACCTTGCTGCTTTTAAAAGTGCTGAAAATCTGCAAAAGAACAACCATGTCCGCAGCATGCTCACTGTTGAGCCTGGTACTGTGCTTCCCTGCAGATACTACCTGGGCAAATCTTAAAGGGTTCTCCAGGCTTTTAATATTGATTACCTATCATCGGTGGGGGTCTGACACCCGGCACCCCTGCCGATCAGCTGTACGAAGAGGAGTGCACTTCTTTTCTCTTCCTGCTCTCTATAGACATAGCAGCAGCGAGCAGGAAGAGATGAGGAAGACGGCACGCGCGCACTCCCTTCATACAGACCCCTGCTGAGGGCAGGTCATCAATATTAAAAGCCTGGAGAACCCCCATTAAGGTTGAATCTGCAGCAAATCTACCATGTTTAAATTCAGCCTTAAAGGGAGGGGTTGTATGATCTGGAACTTTGATGTGATATCGCTAGGATGTGCCATCAGTTAGGTGCTGTAAGCCGCACCCATCTCTAAAACGGGTCCCCTAAAGTGAAGGAGAGTGCCATGTGCAGCTTTCTCTCCATTCATTTCTATGGGATCTCTGGGGGGGAAGGCAGAGCGAGTGTGCTTGGCTTTTTTCAGGTGTCCCTTAGAAATTAATGGAGACCGCTCGAGCGCAGCCACCGCTACATTGGCTTCTGTGGGACTGCTGGAAATAGCCAATCCAACGCTCGGCTATTTTTGGAACTCCCATAGAAATGAATAGAGGGCAGCTGTGATCCTCTTTGGGGTTTCTGTTCTGGAGATGCCTACCTCTGGGGCCTGCACCTATCTGACATTGGTGGGATATCCTAACGATATACCGCCAACCTCTCAGATGAGACAACCCCTTTAATCTACTCCACTTAGTAAATTTTACTGTGCACAGTTCTCTGTTTTGCAGTCTCTTGGCAAACCTTGCACAGATATCATCTCTATTACCAAAATATGGAATCTTAATGCATTCTGTTCTCACTAGATCATTCAGATGGACATGAAATATCCAGCACTAAGCCCTTCTGACCCAAATGGGTTAATGTTTCAGGAAAAAGTCAGAAGACTTGCATCCTCTGCCAGGGCTATTTTTATAAGGCCGCTGGCTACACCATGTTCTATAAAAGCCCTGTCATTTAGTTTGACCCTTCTCGCTCTGCGTTGACTTTCCTTCCACTCTGCAGATGAAAAGATTCCCCTTATACAGTCCTGATCAAAAGTTTAAGACCACTTGAAAAAATGGCAAAAAATCCTATTTAGCATGGCTGGATCTTAACAAGGTTCCAAGTAGAGCTTCAACATGCAACAAGAAGAAATGCGAGTGAGACAAAACATTTTTTGAACATTCAATTAATTGAAAAGAACAATTAAACTGAAATAGGCTGTTTTTCAGCTGATCAAAAGTTTAGGACCACATGTAGTGTTGAGCGAACTTTTGTTTTAAGTTCGGCGTCTAAAGTTCGGGTTTGGGTTATCGAAGAATCGCGTTATGGATTCCGCTACCACGGACATGGTCCGTGGTAGCAGAATCCTTAACGCGATTTTTCGATAACCCGAACTTTAGACACCGAACGTAAAACAAAAGTTCGCTCAACACTAACCACATGCCTTTTTAATAGGCCAAATCTGTGCAAAGATGTGGATTCATTGTCATTCTCTGTCAGGTAGTCACACGTTGCGATGGCAAAGGCAAAAAAACTCTCCCTTTTTGAACGTGGTTGTTGAACTGCATCTCTCACAGCGCGCCATCGCTGCTGAGGTGGGACGCAGTAAGACAGTCATTTGGAATTTCTTAAATGATCCTGTGGGGTTATGGAACAAAAGTCAAGTGGAAGACCCAAAAAGTCATCAGCAATGAGCCGGAGGATCCAATTGGCTGTCCGTCAAGACACTGGACGATCCTCGACCCAAATTAAGGCCTTGACTGGTGCTGACTGCAGCCCCATAACCATCAGACGGCATCTGAGACTGAAGGGCTTCAAAACCAAAAAACGTCTTCAAAGACCTCGTCTCCTTGAACGCCACAGAACTGCTCGTTTGGACTTTGCAGGAGAGCACCAAACATGGGACATTCAAAGGTGGAAGAAAGTTTTATTCTCTGAGAATTTTTTTTACCTTGATGGTCTTGATGGTTTCCAACGTTACTGGCATGACAAGCAGATCCCACCTGAGATGTTTTCTACGCGCCACAGTGGAGGGGGCGCCATAATGGTCTGGGGGCTTTTTCCTTCAGTGGAACAATGGAGCTTCAGGAAGTGCAGGGGCGTCAAACGGCCGCTGTCTATGTCCAGATGTTGCAGAGAGCATTCCTCATGACTGAGGGCCCTCGTCTGTGTGGTAACCACTGGGATTTTCAACAGGACAACGCTACAGTACACAATGCCCGCAGGACAAGGGACTTCTTCCAGGAGAATAACAGCACTCTTTTGGCCCATCCTGCGTGTTCCCCTGATCTAAATCCAATTGAGAACCTTTGGGGATGGATGGCAAGGGACGTTTACAAAAATGGACAACCGTTCCAGACAGTAGATGGCCTTCGTGCGGCCGTCTTCACCACTTGGAGAAATGTTCCCACTCACCTTATGGAAACGCTTGCATCAAGCATGCCGAAACAATAACGGTGGAGCTACTCATTACTGAGTTCATGTTTGGAAGTTGGATTTCTGTTTTGGGGGGGTTTAGTTTTTTTTTTTTTTTTTCTGAGGTGTGGTCCTAAACGTTAGATCAGCTGAAAAACAGCCTGTTTCAGTTTATTCGTTGTTTTCATTAAATTGAATGCTCAAAAAATGTTTTGTCTCCCTCCCATTTCTTCTTGTTGCATGTTGAAGCTCTACTTGGAACCTTGTTAGGATCCAGCCATGCTCAATAGCATTTTTTGCCATTTTTCAAGTGGTCTTAAACTTTTGATCAGGACTGTGTATATTTGTTTCCACCTTTTTTAAGCACCATATCTGCTGTTGTCCTCCTTAATAATTTCTCTGCATATTATTTTATATTAGCTTCCGGTGCCGCCAAATGTACCATGCTCCCACAGACTGCGCCACTATCCGGAAGTGGCTGACGAAATGTGCAGACGACTCTGAAACGGCAAACTACATCAGTGCTCACACTAAAGATGTAAGATGTGAAATGTGGATGAAAACGTTTAGCGGAAAGGGCAGAACTTGGGTTTTTCATGTTTATGGATATCGGGTTTAATTGTCCTAAAGTGAAAGGTTCTGCTTCTTTTTGATCAGGTTTGTGTTTCAGTTCTGCACCATTTTTAAGATCTCTGCTTGCTAAAAATTATTCCTATTTATGGAAGCAAGCAGAGATTGGCAGCAGTGTGTAGTATATTAGAAAGTTGCAGGACTTATTACAATTAAAGGGGTTGTAAAGGTTTTGCAGAAATAGTGCCACACCTGTCCACAGGTTGTGTGTGATATTGTAACTCTGCTCCACTGAAGTGCATGGCGCCGGGCAATAGTGTTAGACACAACCTTTGAAAGGGTTTGTTGGCGGTTTTGGAAGAATGCAGCCATTTTTTTTTATTTTTTTTTATAATCCTGAGCAACCCCTCTCAGCTTTTCCTTGTTTATGTGCTCAGAAAAGGAAAGACTGTCAATCAAGAGTGAATGCTCTATGATCTCAAATGGCTGTGATGGCTAACATCTGGCACTCTAGCTGTGGTAAGACTACAACTCCCAAGATGCACGCTTGCGTGGCTGTTCTCAGACCTCCACAGAAATGAATGGAGCATGCTGGGAGTCGTAGTTTCACCACACCTAAGGTGATGGAGATTAGCTATCACGGTTGTAGGGAGTGGCAGTTGAGCGTGCACGCCGCCACTCCATGCAGCTGTGTGGGAGGTATAGAAACGGCCAAGTGCATTTCCAACTCCCATAGACTCGAATGGCGGGGTGAGCATGCATGTCATAGTCCTCCATTGTCTTCATGCTGGTGCAGAGAGTTGGTACATGGAGTACCCTTTTTCAGTGATCCGTGGGGTTCCCACACATGAATCGTGAATAGGTGACAAATGTTATCTCCTGGAATATAGGATTATTCTCATCTCGTGAAATGATGACCCGTGACTAGGCTATGCTATGACATTTTATGATCAGTCTGGGTCAACCTCTGAAACCTCCATCCATCCTGAGCATGAAAGGACCACAGTGCAAAGTCAGCGCTGCAGCCCCCTTGCTATTTTCTTTCCTGCACACGGGGCTCCTGGCCGTGCAGCTGTTCTCTGTTCACTTGAATGAAGCTGTGCTGCAGATCCCATGCTCAGTGGATGGCCGGGTGCCATTGTGCAGAGAGACTGTGCAAGGGCTGCAGCATTGAATTTGCACTGCAGTCCTTTTATTCTCAGGATCTGTGGGTGCCTCAGGCTGATCATAATGTAATGAGCATATCCCAGCGATAGGCTGAGACGGGAATAACTGTCAGGTAAATGACAAGTTATGCAAACTCTACCCACAAATCTGTTGGCCATCTCTGATCCCTCCCCTCCCATCTGTAACATGCTGTCCACAGCGCGATGTTGCTTTAAGAGCCTGGCATTTCCAGCAGCTGTTTGCTGTGTCAGAGCTGCCGGTCAGTGATCCAGCTTCATGTCACCAGTATTGCGGGCTCGCTGAGGTCTCGTATTCAGGTTCACTGTGTTGTAACACATCACATACTAGAAAATCTCAAACCCCTTTTTTCGCATTACAACAACTACAGATGGTTATCATAAAGGTTTAACTCAACTGATTGCGTATTATATTCCGTTAGGTGGAAGGGGCAAGTGGCACCGCTTATCTCCACTTACTGTGAACTCTCTATTTTATCTTTTAGTGTCCCAAGTGCAATATCTGTATTGAAAAGAATGGAGGTTGCAACCACATGGTAAGTAATGGGAAGAAGAAAGTGTCTACGTGATGATCACTGTCCAGTAACTTGTCTTTAAAGGGCTATTCCATCTCATGAAGTATCGTATATCGCTAGGATATGGCATCACTTTATTGTCAGTGGGAGGCTAACCTCTTGGACCTCCACAATCCTGAGGGGTTGCAGAGCTGGGTTAGTGCGGCAACCTTTTTACAGTCTTGCCCTGCACAGTGGGGGCTCCCAGCCACACGTCATTGCAGGGCCACTCATTAGAATGGAGCCGTTCCTGCAATTTCCCCCTGTACAGTGAATGGCTTGGGTACTGCTCAAGCTCTCCAGCACTGCAGCCCTTTCATTTTCAGGAACTTTGAGGTCCCAGAGGTCATATCCCCTCAGAACATAAATTGATTGCATAACCTAGCCATATGCCATCATTTTATTAGATAGAAATACCCCTTTAACATGACTCTTAGACACATTAGGGGTCCCATGTTTTGTCAGATCCTACTACAAAGGGAAGGAGAATGGCTGTGCAAGGCTAGACAGTAATGGAGAGTGCGGCTTCTCCACACCTTTGTGGCTGTGTCTTCAAGGCCACAGAAAGGTCACAGGACTCCTGTTCTGATGATAGGCGGGGGTTTCTTTTAAGGGATGTTCAAGGGACCCTTCAAGCATCATACGTTCCTGTCTGAGTATATTTTTGGACCTCATGTAACACTGTTCTTTATTTCTTACAGCAATGTTCGAAGTGCAAGCATGGTAAGTATCTTCGGTTTATATATCGGGTATTATATTTTGTGTAGGTTTCATGACACACATTGTTTATATGAAGCCACTAAATAAAGTAACTCTGTAGTCAGAGCCACCATTACAGCATACCAGCGATCCTCTCCAGCTATTGCAAAACTACAACTCTCAGCATGCACAGAGAGCCACAGGATGAAATATATTTATGGTCAGGAAATAACATATGACGTGTCCGTTCTCAGACTTCTGCTGGATGTGCCTTGGTGACTGGAAAACACATGGTAGCGAATATTACGAGTGCAGCCGATATAAAGAGAACCCCGATATCGTAAACCAGAGTCAGCAGGCTCAGGCACGAGAGGCCCTCAAGAAATACCTCTTCTACTTTGAGAGGGTAAGTAAGCATCAGCAAGAAACAGACATTGGCCAATGAGACGATATATTCAACCGTATAGACAACCCTCATCATCCTCCTCATTTTACTGTCCGGCAGTGGGAAAATCATAATAAGAGCCTGCAGTTGGAAGCTCAAACCTACCAGCAAATTCAGGAGAAGATCCAGGAACGGGTAATGAACAACCTTGGCACCTGGATTGATTGGCAGTACCTGCAAAATGCTGCAAAGCTGCTGGCAAAGGTGAGACATTCCAGCATAAATAATGTCTGCAGCCACGCAGGTCCCGGCATCATCCAGTGATTATGCTTAATATTTTGGCTGGGGTCATGTCTGCTTTTGGATCTTTACAGTTTCTATTCTTGAGCCTCCATTTTTTTTTTTCTGCTTCTGCTTGCCCCCCTCTTCTCCCACAGATACATTTTAAGGGGTACTCCCATCTTATAAATTGATGGCATGTTGCTAGGATAAGCCATCACTTAATGGGGGGAGGGAGGGAGGTGTCTGACATCTGGGACCCCACAGAGATCCTGAGAATGAAAGGGCCACAGGGCTGGCTGCAGACTCTTCTGTTTTCCCGTGCCACCGGAGAACTGCTGTAAGGTGAAACTTAGAGGACGCTTCGTTAAATCAGAGCTGCGGCCCCTTTTATTTTCAGGCTTGGTGGAGAAATACCCCTTTAGCTGGTATCACACAGGGCTTTTTTTGGGGGAGGGGGGAGGGTTGGGGGGACGACAAAAACTTGCACCAAATGTTAATTGCAACATTTGACCCGCAAAAAATACGGATGACGTCCGTGTGCATTCTGTATTTTGCGGAACGGAACAGCTGGCCCCTAATAGAATAGTACTATCCTTGTCCGTAATGCAGACAATAATAGGACATGTTCTATTGTTTTGCGGACATACGGAAACGGAAGGCACACGGAGTACCTTCTTTTTTTTCATTATTTTTTTTTGTGGACCCATTAAAATTAATGAAAAAAACTAAACTGAACTGACACGGAAAGAAAATACGTTCGTGCGCATGAGGCCTAATTCTTAAAATTCACCCAGGACCCTGGATAATGGGAAGCTCACCTTCTGCATGTGCATTGAAAGATTTCCTATATAGATTCCTGGGCAAATCATAGCCAGCACTACCTGGGACCTGTATAAATCTGAGCAGCCAGGCTGCAAGAGAGGCTTTACGACGAGTCAATATTCACCAGTAATACATGTATGTGCCATAGTCAATTGATGCCCTGGCCTATACTGATGAAAGATACTGGTAAATTCTGTATAATTCATTAGAATCTGCTGGTGATGCCGTTCTCGCTCTCTCCTCCATCTTCAGTGCCGATACACTCTGCAATATACATATCCCTATGCTTACTACATGGAGTCCGGCCCGCGTAAGAAGCTGGTGAGTTCCACAAGCGTCGGCTCCCCTATAGCGTGTTTATGACGTATTTGTTGCTGTCATCTGACACCTGTGATTCCTTGTAGTTTGAGTATCAGCAGGCCCAGCTAGAGGCCGAGATTGAGAACCTTTCCTGGAAGGTAGAACGAGCCGACAGCTATGACAGGGGGGTGAGTACTGGCAAGTGTGTTTCAAGCTTCTTCTCGTTTCATGGTTTGTGACTTCCTCGTGGGATTTCTGAAGTTCTAGGAACATTGGGGGAGATTTATAAAGACTGGCTCTTTTTGCGCCTGTCGATATTCCCCCACGCTGCCAGAGGATGCGCCTAAGTTATGACGAGACGTATGCCTCCTCCTACAGTCCGTGCGGCTAACCAGAAATCTACAACCGCTCAGAGCTGCCATAGATTTGTCTTCATTTACGCCAGAAAATGGGCGGAAATCAAGATAAATTTGTTGCTGCGATTGACCACGCCCCCTTGCTACCCTTGACACACCCGCTTTTAGAAAAGTGGCAATGACCACAAAAAAGGCAAGATGGTACAATTTATTTTTATTTTTTAGAGTTGCTCCTGCGACTTTTTAACGCCACTTTTCAGGTGTAAAGGAAATGATAAATCTCCCCCATTGTTTTTAGGACTTTAGAACATTGTGCAACCTCCTCTCTAAACCTCATGGAGTTAGAGAACCTCCCACCAGATGTAACCCTATGAACCGTTCCCCCCAGGGCTGTGGCAAGTGTAAACCCCTTTCTAAACTCATGGTTATGCAAACGGCGTACAACAATCAAGATTTTGTAATGTTTAGATCTTTCTTTGGGTTTGAGCTCAACTTTTGTGATGGAAATCGCCTACATTACCTAAAATTAACTGATAAAATTCTGCTTGCCTGCAACCACCACTAGAGGGAGCTTAATACATACTACTTATACACATTAAGCAATAATTCCATAGGCTTCACCTAGTGGTGACTGCAGGCAGACAGAATTTACACTTTTTTATAGGGAGCCGATCATTAGGTTTATCCCTGTGAGCTGCTCCCACCACGCTCTAGATAATGTAAATCCCTTTCTACACTTAGGCTGGGTTCACACCTGAGCGTTTTACAGCGCGTTCCTACACAACAATGAGAAACCAATGATTCCCTATAGGAATGGTTCTCACCTGGGCGTTTTACAGCGCGTACATGAGCTTCTTTGGGGCGTCTTGTCGCGCGTTCCCGTACATAGACTTTCGGGAACGCGCGACAATGGGCGTTCGCTTGTCTCTGCGCGATTGCAAACGGCGGTACAATCGCGCATACAAGAGCGCTCCTTTCAGAACGCTCAGGTGTGAACCCAGCGTTAAGGTTATGTGTCCAGAGTACAACTGGGTGGAACAAACTGGTGCTCCAAGGGCTGTGGCTGGCCCCTTGCTGCACCAGTAAGCTTATTTGCACATCAATAAAATTCCAGTTTTCTCATCAGTCGGGCAACGTACTGTCCTAATCGGGGTATCGTTTTTATTAGCATGATCAACCCCACCAGGCTGTACGTCTGGATTAATAGGGTTGATCATGCTGACAGATGCTCTTGAAATACATTTGGAAAGAGGTGTAGAAGGGGCCATCCAGGTCAGTCATCCAAAGATGGGGCAGGCTACAGTTCAGTCATCTGGACATTTGGAAGTCCTGCACACGCCCACTGGACACCTCAGCCCTAATTATCATACCCTGCCGATGTTTTATATATTTTCTGAGGTTTGCAGTTGTCCTCTAGAGACAGTCATACGTTTAGAAAGGAGTTTTTCATTTAAAATATATCAGTAGATGATAATTTTGGGCATACGTAGTCAAGGGTGTGGGCATTTAAGGGTCCATTCACACGTCCGTAGTGTGTTTTGCAGATCCACGGATCTGCAAAACACGGACACCGGCAATGTGCGTTCCGCATTTTGCCGGCACTAATAGAATATGCCTATTCTTGTCTGCAATTGCGGACAAGAATAGGAAATGTTCTATTTTTTTTATTTTATTTTTTCGGGAACGGAAATGCGGACCTGGAAGTGCGGGTCCGCAATTCCAGACGTGTAAATGGGGCCTAATGGGGTTGTATACGATTTTATAAAAAAAAACAAAAAAAAAAAAACATGGCTGCTTTGTTCAAAAAACAGCACCTTGCCCGCCTGTGGGTTGCGTCTGGTATTGCAGTTTAGCCTCCTGCAGTTCAGTGGAGCTGAGCTGTAACACCAGACACAACTAGCGGACCGGTATTGCGCCATTAATAGCAGAAAACGGCCATATCTAATGTTTTCTAATGCCCCTTTAAGTCTGGTCAGTGACTGATGAGAACGTGCCTCTCCTCCCTCAGGACCTGGAGAATCAGATGCATATAGCCGAGCAGCGTAGAAGAACTTTGTTAAAGGACTTTCACGACACATAAACGACCGACGCATTCTCCCCGGGAAAGTGAGCGCATGTTAGAGCGTGAGGAGGAACGGATGCTACAAAGAAACGCGGTAGCTGCGAGAAATGTGAAGAAAACCAGAGAACCCACTTTTCTTACCCTGCTCATTGATTTTGGAACGTGATCCGTTTGTATTTTTTCTTCCCCTTTCCGTATGATTTTTTTAAAGTCCCGAGCGCCTTCCTTTCCCTGAGTAGATGCTGTAAGCGGCGCTCTGTTCCAGACACTGCTCTTCTGTTTTTTTTCTTCCCTCCTTCCTTTTTCCCTATTTAACCCTTCCAGCGCTCCACCAGCCTGCAGAGAATTGCTCTTGCAGTGAAAGGGTCGATCTTCAGTTTTTTTTTTTTTCTTCTTCTTCTTTCCTTTGTTCCGGATGGCAAGTGTTGGAAAAGTAGTTCAATTTTTTGAATGGCTGTTAATAGAGTTAGATTATTATGCAAACTGTCATTTTGAACTGTTGTAAAATTATACAGAAAAAAAATAGAATTACAAAAAAAAAAACAATTTTTAAAAACATTTAACCTGCAGTAGTTTTTTTTTTTTTTTTTCTTTTTCTTCCTCCGCTCCCGTTTTCATACATGCCCTGCTGCTGTAGCACGGATGGGATGTGTCTGGGCCACTGCCATCTTTACAATAAGGGCCGGAATGGTATACAGGTGAAACTCGGAAAATTTTAATATCGTCCAAAAGTTAATTTATTTCAGTAATGCAGCTTAAAATTAGAATTTTGTGAAAAGGTTCAATATTCTAGGAGCAAAGTGTCAGACTCTAGTCAGCTAATTAATCCATACCCCCTGAGCAAAGGGGACCTCAAAATTGTGACTTTGGGGTTTCATAAGCTGTAAGCCATAATCATCCAAATTATAACAAGTAAAGGCTTGAGATATCTCGCTTTGCCTGTAACGAGCCTCATATGGTATCGTCACCTTTTTAATTTGCATTACTGAAATAAATTAACTTTGCACGATGTTCTAATTTTTCAAGTTTCACCTGTACATGTAATAGCTGTGTCTCTACAGCAGCACAAATATTCCCTCTTGCTGCCTGTCTGCCACAGTGTGTCAGTGCAGGTTAGACATATCGCGATGGGGTCCAGCTTAAAGGTAAAGTATTAGGAGATATTGACATGCGTCAGAAACTTCTGCAGCAAATCATCTGGCCGGGTTGTTTCAGTGGCACCGTGCGTGGATTTCTACAAGCCTCATTTACAGGAATAGTACAGCCAGCAAAGATTTATGCAGCTAATCTGTCAATTCAGCCTTAAAGGATTTGTTCAGCATCTGGATATTGATGTTACTGTCCACAGAATAGTCCATCAAAATCAGATCGGCAGGAGTCTGACACCCCACACCTCCTCCGGTCAGCTGTGACCCTGTCGCTCCAGTGCCAGAACTACACGGCTCTGTCCATTGTGTAGTGGACAGAGCTGGTTACCATTGAAGTAACCAGCTCTATCTGCAAGGGACGGAGCAGTGTAGTTCTGGCGCTGAAGCTAGAGGGTGACAGCTGATTGGTGGGGGTCCCTACCAATGGGATATTGATGACCAATCCTGAAGATAGACCATCAGTATCAACATCCTGGACAACCCCTTTAAGGGTAAACTCGCACGAAGT
Source organism: Bufo gargarizans (assembly GCF_014858855.1). Lineage (NCBI taxonomy): Eukaryota > Metazoa > Chordata > Amphibia > Anura > Bufonidae > Bufo > Bufo gargarizans. The sequence goes on along the minus strand of NC_058081.1, from coordinate 475,101,959 downwards.
GGAAATTATGAAATGCAAATATCCAGCGCGCTCGTTGAACAATTTCATCCACTTGCTTTGTACTGCAGATTTTACTTGCAAGTTAAGGGTCCATTCACACGTCCGTATGAGTTTTGCGGATTCGTCGCAAAACACGGACACTGGCAATGTGCGTTCCACATTTTGTGGACAGCACATTCCGGCCCCATTGAAAATGGAGGTGTCCGTACCTGTTCTGCAAAATTGCGAAACTGATGCGGACACGTGAATGGGACCCTAAGACTGCAGTAAATGTGACCTGCATCTATTCACTGCCGGGGCGAATGTGCTGTGGATTTTCCACTATGGAAAAAATGTAAGTGTAAAAAATGTGTGTGGGAATTGACAGGATGGGGGTTTAATCTGCAGCGCGTCAATTTATGCTGCAGATATTTACTACACTTTTGCAAAGCATAGGGTGAAATGTGCAGCAAAATCCGGAATATGCAGCTAAAATCTGACGCAGATTCGTTGCCCTGTTCTCTCCAACAAAATACGTCCTGGATGGTTTTTATGATTGAAATTATTAAAAAGCTTTATCAATTGATAAATGTAAAGTTCTACAACTTTATATTTTCTGTACATTCCTCTCTACTGTCAAGATCTCTGCTTGTTGTCCATGAATAAGAACACTCGTTTACATTCAGAGACCGTAAACCTGTACAAAGCTAGTTCTGCTCTCGGTGGATACAATTCTATCCAGTCTAGAAAATGCTCTGTGAATGCAACCCATCAGCAGCTGCTGCACCAATCTCGGTGGTAGTTTGCTACAGTGTATCAGTCTGGAGCCCAGACTGTTTAGCTTAGCGATGCTCAACCTGCGGCCTTTAAAACTACAACTCCCACGATGCCCTGTGTAGGCTGATAGCTGTAAGCTGTCCGGGCATGATGGGAGTTGTAGTTTTGCAACAGCTGGAGGGCCACAGGTTGGGCATCACTGGTTTAGCTGATTTGTACAGTGATAAAGCTTTATAAACAAGGGGGGGGGAGCCTTCACATGTGTAAGGTTTACACCTCTGGGTTCATTAAGAATGTTTCAATTCATTAACAGCAAGAAGAGATCTTGAAGAATGTTTTTAAAGGGTTGCTCCAGGATTAGAAAATAATAGTACCAGAGCTGACAATGGGTTTGTCTGGTGTCACAGGTCCTTTTTTATTGAAGTGAATGAGGCTGAGCTCCTATACCAGACACAACCTCTAGACCAGGGATCCGCAACCTACTGCACTCCAGCTGTTGGGAAACTACGACTCCCAGCATGCTCCACTCACTTCTATGGGAGTTCTGAGAACAGCCACGCAAGTGTGCATGCTAAGAGTTGCAGTTTCACCACACCTGGAGTGCCGAAGGTTGCTGACCCCGGGCATGTTTTCTAATATTGGACAAACCCTTTTGCACATATGACACTGGCTGACCTGTTACATGTGCACCTGGCAGCTGAAGGCATCTGTGTTGGTCCAATGTTCATATGTGTCCGCATTGCTGAGAAAAACTTTTTACTATATGCAAATGAGCCTCTAGGAGCAACGGGGGCGTTACCATTACACCTAGAGGCTCTGCTCTCTCTGCACTTTGACAAAGCCAGACGTTATAATTTCACTGAGGTAAGAGCAATAATAAGGGGGCACACTCAAGAGGGAAACACAATGGTGAATATTAATATAGTACTTTAAAAACATACCCCTAAAAAATACATTAAAAAACACACATGGGTCCTGTGATTGGCGTGATGAATACTCCTACACAGAAATGTCAATAAAATAAAGACGTGCTATACAGCATGCATCAATAACTGGGAATCTGATAACTGGGAATATGATTCAACGTACCGGCAATGTCCCAATCAATCGTAGGTAACGTACCGGCAATGTCCCAATGAGAGTCCTGTTCCCGTTAAATACAATCCTGCTGATATAGCAATGGCACTAAAACCAGGTGGAGCAATACTAGTGTTGCAACAGAATTCAGGTGTCCAGTAACATCAATTGAGGACATTCAATGGTGGATATAAATTACGGCACCTGTTCCTGACTTCACAATGGAACTGATAATGTCAATACTCAGTCTCTTCATGAGGCTTGTAGTGCTCTTATGAGCCTGGTCTTACCCCACTTCACTGCCTTTCCGCAGCGCTGTTACCAGGTGGCCGTACTCTCGCAGCGTCCCACGTGGTGTGCTTGGCCGTACGTGGTGTCCCACGTGACCTCGTTGCTTAGGGGACCAGATAGACGCTCAGCTGATGTCACTACTCTGTGACTGCTACTCCGATTCTTTAATTTGAGCTGATCTTGTATGCTTTTTTCCTTTTGTCAGGCTTCCCTTATCCTTTTTGTAAATCCACGCTCACTCTGTATGCCAGATGCGTTTCAGGGTCTTGCGCCCCTTCCTCAGTGGCCAACTGAGTGAGCGGATCCTCACTCCTTATAAAGGGAATGTACTTGCCCACAATCCCACATTTCTGTGAATGTCCAAATATGCGGGGTGGATTGGATTGGGACATTGCCGCTACATTGAATCAGATTCCCAGTTATTGATGCATGCTGTATAGCACGTCTTTATCTTATTGTCATTTCTGTGTAGGAGTGTATTCATCACGCCAATCACAGGACCCATGTGTGGTTTTTTAATGTATTTTTTAGGGGTATGTTTTTAAAGTATTAAAGTACTATATTAATATTCACCATTGTGTTTCCCTCTTGAGTGTGCCCCCTTATTGCTCTTACCTCATTTATCCTTGCTGGTCCTGAGGGCGAGCACCTTATCCATACGGTGAGGGGGGTGAGCCGCTGTAACTTTATACTTTTGCCTACGTTATAATTTCACTGCCTGTCCCTGTCAAAGTGCAGAGAATGCGGCATTTGCAGAGAGAACAGAGCCTCTAGGTGTAACGGCAACGCCCCCGTTGCTCCTAGAGGCTCATTTGCATATATTAAAACATCATTTTTCTCAGCAATGCGGGCACATATGAACATGGGACCAACACAGAGATGCCTTCAGCTGCCGAGTGCACATGTAACAGGTCAGCCAGCACTGCTGACAGACAGGCTTGAGATGCTGCTGGGTCTAAATGCAGTATGACCTGCCTGGGCGGAGAGTTGGGCAGCTCCTATCCACAGGATGTTTGTCAGTGTACACTGCCGAGAATCTCAATACATTCTACATACAAACTAAAGCTTGAAACGTAAAGCTTTGCTGTAGTGCATAGTGGGAGATGTATTTGGATGTAGAAGGTAGAAACCCTCTGCCAAAATCCAGTGTATTTTATTCTGCTAAAATGTTAGGAGTTTATGTAGTACTTTGAATGCTGCTCTGGAGTACAAAGCCTTGTTCATGCCTTGGAGGGGAACTATTTCATGTTAAAAATGTCATGAAGCCCTGAGCAGCCTCATATTCTACTTAACTATGGATCTAGACAGTAGAATTCTGATAATCCCGCACCTCGGCTGTCCTATTACCAGAACCCCTCCGGAGTGACCTAATATGCTGCTGTGGGGTCCTCATACCACCCACAGAGGTACTTGTTATAGGCATGAGGCATATGGTAGCCGTAAAGACTATGCAGGTACCCAGGACCCCACCCAGTGCTGGACTCTAAGGTCCTTCTCATGTTAAAGGGGCATTTCCATTGTATAGGTGATAACTGCCTGTCCACCCATTGGGAATCCCACCAGTCCCAAGAACGGGGACCTAATGTCTGCTGTTTGAACGGAGTGGAGGTTAGGGGACTGGTGGCGATTGTCTCCTATCTTCGTCAGTCCCATAAACCAGGGATCTGCAACCTTCGGCACTCCAGCTGCTGTGAGACTACAACCCCCAGCATGCATACTTAATTGGCTGGCCTTTTAACTCCCATTAAAGTAAAAGGAGAATTCTGGGAGTTGTCGTTTCAGAACAGTTGGATTGCCGGAGGTTGCTGGTCCCTGGTCTAGACACTGAATGGAGCGGCATTGGACATGCTTATCTGCTGTGCCATTCAAATGGAGGATCCCCTGTTCTGGAGATCTGTGGGGGTCCCAGAGGTCATAGCTCCCATCTAGCAGTAGTCAACTGTCCCAGTCGATAGTAATACTTTGTCATTACCAGAATACCCCTTTAGGCCTCGTGCACACGACGGTTGTTTTGGTCCGCATCCGAGACGCAGTGTTTGCGGCTTTGATGCGGACCCATTCAATTCAATGGGGCCGCAATTAGACTGCATTGGAAAAAAAAAAATAATAAAAAAACATGGAATAATGAAGTGGATTCCACAACCTCTCACACGATTTCCAGACCATCAGTTGGCAGATGACCAAAATTTGCCCCAGCCCTTATCCAACGTGTGGCCCCCAGTGTCTTTGCGCTGTAGTTGGTGGTGCCGCTGTGGTCTTGTTCCTTGGTGCCCGTGGCCCGGGTGCTCATAACAGGCACATGCCTTTGTTCTTGGTTACTGTGTAAATGAATGAGACGTCAGGCCTGGTGAATGTGTTGGGATTAGATCATTGAGGGCGACTCCAACATGTCACCCTGTGCGGCTATAAATACCCCGGGGGTCGTGCCACCGCCGCGCTGAAAACTGTGTGGGATCTGATGGAAAGCAGCTTCTCGCACTGTTATCTCAGAGGGAATGTGCTCGGCTTTGTTTTGATAAGTCCAAGATGGCAGATATTTTTAGATGCTGACTAGGTGCGATATGCACCATCCCGGGCTCATTTACACAGTCCCTGGGAAAGCTGGGTGCCAACCCACAGTGCTGCCATCATAGCTCCTGTGCAACAGATCCCCCTACTCATGCAGCATTGTATAAGTTCAGCGGGTGCAGCAGCAAACATTAGGAAATTTCCCCTGCAGGAGTCCAGGAAAGCTGTAATGCTGGTTGTCACCCAACTTTCCTAGAGTCCTGTATGGAAAGTCAGTGGGGGATGTGCCCCTGAGAACACAATACTCACCTGGCGGGCAGTGCTGTATGAGGATGGAAGGCAGCAGATGACATCTGGGGGCAATCATAGACTGATCATAACCCCTTTTCATAAGATGGAGAAGCTGATGGTCAGTGACGGGAAAGGGGGAGCTACAGCTAAGTAATATGGAGGGGCCAGAGCCCTTTAATCGCTAAGTGCCCCAAAATTGTGCTCATTAAGAATAATTTGACTGCACTGGAAGTAGTTTTATTGTGGCCCCTTGAAGTAGAACAATCACGTAGCCCTCAGACCCCAAAAATTGCTGTGCAGTGTGCACCCCTAATGTAAAGCGTATGGCCGGTCAGCAGATAGGCACAATATAGCTGTCAGTCTCTGGGATACACGCGGCCGTCAGTCAGTCAGTCTGTCAGTCTCTGGGATACACGCGGCCGCCAGTCAGTCAGTCAGTCTCTGGGATACACGCGGCCGCCAGTCAGTCAGTCTCTGGGATACACGCGGCCGTCAGTCAGTCAGTCTCTGGGATACACGCGGCCGCCAGTCAGTCAGTCTCTGGGATACACGCGGCCGCCAGTCAGTCAGTCTCTGGGATACACGCAGCCGCCAGTCAGTCAGTCTCTGGGATGCACGCGGCCACCAGTCAGTCAGTCTCTGGGATACACGCGGCCGCCAGTCAGTCAGTCTCTGGGATACACGCGGCCGTCAGTCAGTCAGTCTCTGGGATACACGCGGCCGTCAGTCAGTCAGTCTCTGGGATACACGCGGCCGCCAGTCAGTCAGTCTCTGGGATACACGCGGCCGCCAGTCAGTCAGTCTCTGGGATACACGCGGCCGCCAGTCAGTCAGTCTCTGGGATGCACGCGGCCACCAGTCAGTCAGTCTCTGGGATACACGCGGCCGCCAGTCAGTCAGTCTCTGGGATACACGCGGCCGTCAGTCAGTCAGTCTCTGGGATACACGCGGCCGTCAGTCAGTCAGTCTCTGGGATACACGCGGCCGCCAGTCAGTCAGTCTCTGGGATACACGCGGCCGTCAGTCAGTCAGTCTCTGGGATACACGCGGCCGTCAGTCAGTCAGTCTCTGGGATACACGCGGCCGTCAGTCAGTCTCTGGGATACACGCGGCCGTCAGTCAGTCTGTCTCTGGCCGTCAGTCAGTCTCTGGGATACACGCGGCCGTCAGTCAGTCTCTGGCCGTCAGTCAGTCTCTGGGATACACGCGGCCGTCAGTCAGTCTCTGGGAAGGATACACGCGGCCGTCAGTCAGTCTCTGGGAAGGATACACGCGGCCGTCAGTCAGTCAGTCAGTCTCTGGGAAGGATACACGCGGCCGTCAGTCAGTCTCTGGGAAGGATACACGCGGCCGTCAGTCAGTCTCTGGGATACACGCGGCCGTCAGTCAGTCAGTCTCTGGGATACACGCGGCCGTCAGTCAGTCAGTCTCTGGGATACACGCGGCCGCCAGTCAGTCAGTCTCTGGGATACACGCGGCCGCCAGTCAGTCAGTCAGTCAGTCTCTGGGATACACGCGGCCGCCAGTCAGTCAGTCTCTGGGATACACGCGGCCGCCAGTCAGTCAGTCTCTGGGATACACGCAGCCGCCAGTCAGTCAGTCTCTGGGATGCACGCGGCCACCAGTCAGTCAGTCTGGGATACACGCGGCCGTCAGTCAGTCAGTCTCTGGGATACACGCGGCCGTCAGTCAGTCTCTGGGATACACGCGGCCGTCAGTCAGTCTCTGGGATACACGCGGCCGCCAGTCAGTCAGTCTCTGGGATACACGCGGCCGTCAGTCAGTCAGTCTCTGGGATACACGCGGCCGTCAGTCAGTCAGTCTCTGGGATACACGCGGCCGCCAGTCAGTCAGTCTCTGGGATACACGCGGCCGTCAGTCAGTCAGTCTCTGGGATACACGCGGCCGTCAGTCAGTCAGTCTCTGGGATACACGCGGCCGTCAGTCAGTCAGTCTCTGGGATACACGCGGCCGTCAGTCAGTCTCTGGGATACACGCGGCCGTCAGTCAGTCTGTCTCTGGCCGTCAGTCAGTCTCTGGGATACACGCGGCCGTCAATCAGTCTCTGGGATACACGCGGCCGTCAGTCAGTCTCTGGCCGTCAGTCAGTCTCTGGGATACACGCGGCCGTCAGTCAGTCTCTGGGAAGGATACACGCGGCCGTCAGTCAGTCTCTGGGAAGGATACACGCGGCCGTCAGTCAGTCTCTGGGAAGGATACACGCGGCCGTCAGTCAGTCTCTGGGAAGGATACACGCGGCCGTCAGTCAGTCTCTGGGATACACGCGGCCGTCAGTCAGTCAGTCTCTGGGATACACGCGGCCGTCAGTCAGTCAGTCTCTGGGATACACGCGGCCGTCAGTCAGTCAGTCTCTGGGATACACGCGGCTGTCAGTCAGTCAGTCTCTGGGATACACGCGTCCGTCAGTCAGTCACGTGGCATAATCTTCGGTCTCCTAGTAACCTCCCTCCTGGTCCTCCCGTGACGTCACCGGCTCCGCCTGCAGGTGTCGCTAGCAGGTAGCACGCGCGGTTACCAGGGTAACGAGCGCGGCCCCGGCTCCTGTCAGCCAGTCAGTCAGGCCGGGGTAGGGATGGAGACCACTGGGAACGGAGCACCGGGGATCGGGGGCAGCTCTCCGGCACCTGACGAGGAGCCCCCGCCGCCGATCAGGGACAGGCTGGCCGGCATGCAGAAGGGGAACAGCGTGTGCTCCCGCTCCTACTTCGTGGTGGTCATGGTCTTCGTGCACGTCTACATCCTGAATGTCATCGCGCTGCTGCTCTACGTCTACTACAGCAACGGCGGCCAGGACGGAGCGGACACTTCGGGGGCACCGGCCGCCTCCAGCTCAGTCTCCTCCACACCGGCCCCGGAGCACAGAGCTCGCCACAGGCAGGAGGACGGCTACCTACCCCGGCTGGAGGGCATCAAGGTTAGTGACAGCTCGGGGTCATGTGACCTTTGCCGCAAGTAGGGTGTTGGGGTCACGTGAGCTGTCAGGGGAGCGTAGTCATGTGACCTGAGCAGTATGTCATAAGGTTGTGGGGGTGGAGTTACCCATAGCAACCAATCAGAGGCTTTATGGAAAATAAAAGCAATGGCCTCATTGGTTGCTATAGGCAACTGCTGCACTTTAACCTCGGAAGGACTGGAGCCATGGCGGTCGCCCTCTAGTACTGCCTGGTGGCTGTGTCCAGGGGTGTCCCACAATCAATTCTGCTGGGGGATCCCAGGGACTTCAGTCCGACACTACAGGAGAGGTAAGAAGGAGGTTCTTGAATCAAAGCAGAATCCTCCCCAATACAGACCACCCTCTCTATAATACAGACCACCCTCTCTATAATACAGACCACCCTCTCTATAATACAGACCACCCTCTCTATAAGACAGACCACCCTCTATAATACAGACCACCCTCTAAGACAGACCACCCTCTCTATAAGACAGACCACCCTCTATAATACAGACCACCCTCTCTATAAGACAGACCACCCTCTCTATAATACAGACCACCCTCTCTATAAGACAGACCACCCTCTCTATAAGACAGACCACCCTCTCTATAAGACAGACCACCCTCTATAATACAGACCACCCTCTCTATAAGACAGACCACCCTCTCTATAATACAGACCACCGCCCTGGAATATAGACCACCCTCCATATAGAACACACCCAATAATACAGACCATCCTCTCTATAAGACAGACCATCCTCTCTATAAGACAGACCACCCTCTCTATAAGACAGACCACCGCCCCGGAATATAGACCACCCTCCATACAGAACACACCCAATAATACAGACAACCCCCTGTAATATAGACCACCCTCTCTATAAGACAGACCACTGCCCTGGAATATAGACCACCCTCCATACAGACCACCCCCTGTAATACAGTTCACCCCCATAAGACAGATCACCCTCCGTAATACAGACACTCACCATAATACAGACCACTCCCTATATATAGATCACCCTCCGTAATACAGACTACTCTCCATAATACAGACCACCCCCCAGAACTCACATCACACCCCAAGATGTCATAGAACTAAATGATAAAATTATGTCCACCTGCAGCCGCCACAAGGGGGAGCTCATAACATTACACTTTTACAAAGTTCCAATCGAATTCAATGTAAATACATAGAAAGGAGCTCCCCCTAGTGGCAGATGTCTTGCATCCAGAGGCTGGAAATCCATCCAGCTGACTAGAAGTCCTGCACCTGCGTCACAGCAGCACATTATCAGCTTCTGGATGTAAGTGGTGGGATGGTAAATCGATATTGGACTCCAGCAATTTTACTATAGTGACGACTCTGCAGACTGCAGTACTAGTTACCAGACATGAGGCATGCTGGGAGTTGTACTGTTGCAACAACTGGAGAGCCACAGGTTGGAGACCACTGCCCTACAGCCACACTTCAACTGGCCATACACATTAGATTAGGGAGAGAAGGATCAGGCCGATGGATTTCACCATGCCCAATCCCTTTCTTCTGGGGAGGTAAGGTGTCTGGCTGTGGCTTACTCCCTTCTCCACATTCGGAACACATCTACTCTCAGCTAAGCCGAGCATGCATGTGTATTGTGGGGTTTAAGAGGGATAACTGTCGACCGATCGTGCATGTGTTTGGGGGGTCAGAAGTGATAGCTGTCAGCCAAGTGTGCATGTGTATGAGAAGTCAGGAGTGATAGCTGTCAGCTAAGCGTGCATGTGTATAAGGGGGTCAGGAGTGATAACAGTTGGCCGAGTATGTATGTGTGTATATGTGGAGTCACGAGTGATAGCTGATGGCTGATCTGTATGTGTATTAGAAGTCATGTGACAGCTGTTGGCCGAGTGTGCATGTATATGTATTGGGGGGAGGTGTCAGGAGTGATAGCTGTTGGTAAAGCTTGCATGTGTGTAAGGCGGTTCAGATGTGATAGCTGTAAGGTGACGTTTGCTTGTGTATGTATGGTGGGTTCAGGTGTGATAGCTGTCGGCTGAGTATGCATGTGTATCAAGGAGTCACGAATGATAGCTGCTGGATGAGCATGCATGTGTATAGGGGGTCAGGAGTGATAGCTGTCGGTGGAGTGTGCATTTGTATAAGGGGGCCATAAGTGATAGTTGTTGGCTGAGCATTTATATGTATAAAGAGGTCAGGAATGATAGCTGTCAGCCAAGTGTGCATGTGTATGAGGGGTCAGGAGTGATCGCTGTCAGCCAAGTGTGCGTGTGTATGAGGGGTCAGGAGTGATCGCTGTCAGCCAAGTGTGCATGTGTATGAGGGGTCAGGAGTGATAGCTGTCAGCCAAGTGTGCATGTGTATGAGGGGTCAGGAATGATAGCTGTCAGCCAAGTGTGCGTGTGTATGATGGGTCAGGAGTGATAGCTGTCAGCCAAGTGCGCATGTGTATGAGGGGTCAGGAGTGATCGCTGTCAGCCAAGTGTGCGTGTGTATGAGGGGTCAGGAGTGATCGCTGTCAGCCAAGTGTGCGTGTGTATGATGGGTCAGGAGTGATCGCTGTCAGCCAAGTGTGCGTGTGTATGAGGGGTCAGGAGTGATAGCTGTCAGCCAAGTGTGCGTGTGTATGATGGGTCAGGAGTGATAGCTGTCAGCCAAGTGTGCGTGTGTATGAGGGGTCAGGAGTGATAGCTGTCAGCCAAGTGTGCATGTGTATAAGGGGTCAGGAATGATAGCTGTCAGCCAAGTGTGCATGTGTATGAGGGGTCTGGAGTGATCGCTGTCAGCCAAGTGCGCATGTGTATGAGGGGTCTGGAGAGATAGCTGTCAGCCAAGTGTGCATGTGTATGAGGGGTCAGGAGTGATAGCTGTCAGCCAAGTGTGCATGTGTATGAGGGGTCTGGAGTGATAGCTGTCAGCCAAGTGCACATGTGTATGAGGGGTCAGCAGTGATAGCTGTCAGCCAAGTGTGCGTGTGTATGAGGGGTCAGGAGTGATAGCTGTCAGCCAAGTGTGCGTGTGTATGAGGGGTCAGGAGTGATAGCTGTCAGCCAAGTGCGCGTGTGTATGAGGGGTCAGGAGTGATCGCTGTCAGCCAAGTGTGCGTGTGTATGAGGGGTCTGGAGTGATAGCTGTCAGCCAAGTGTGCATGTGTATGAGGGGTCTGGAGAGATAGCTGTCAGCCAAGTGCACATGTGTATGAGGGGTCAGGAGTGATCGCTGTCAGCCAAGTGTGCGTGTGTATGAGGGGTCAGGAGTGATAGCTGTCAGCCAAGTGTGCGTGTGTATGAGGGGTCAGGAGTGATAGCTGTCAGCCAAGTGCGCGTGTGTATGAGGGGTCAGGAGTGATCGCTGTCAGCCAAGTGTGCGTGTGTATGAGGGGTCTGGAGTGATAGCTGTCAGCCAAGTGTGCATGTGTATGAGGGGTCTGGAGAGATAGCTGTCAGCCAAGTGTGCATGTGTATGAGGGGTCAGGAGTGATCGCTGTCAGCCAAGTGTGCATGTGTATGAGGGGTCAGGAGTGATCGCTGTCAGCCAAGTGTGCGTGTGTATGATGGGTCAGGAGTGATCGCTGTCAGCCAAGTGTGCATGTGTATGAGGGGTCAGGAGTGATCGCTGTCAGCCAAGTGTGCATGTGTATGATGGGTCAGGAGAGATAGCTGTCAGCCAAGTGTGCATGTGTATGAGGGGTCAGGAGTGATCGCTGTCAGCCAAGTGTGCATGTGTATGAGGGGTCTGGAGTGATCGCTGTCAGCCAAGTGTGCGTGTGTATGAGGGGTCAGGAGTGATCGCTGTCAGCCAAGTGTGCATGTGTATAAGGGGTCAGGAATGATAGCTGTCAGCCAAGTGTGCATGTGTATGAGGGGTCAGGAGTGATCGCTGTCAGCCAAGTGCGCATGTGTATGAGGGGTCAGGAGTGATCGCTGTCAGCCAAGTGTGCGTGTGTATGAGGGGTCTGGAGTGATCGCTGTCAGCCAAGTGTGCGTGTGTATGAGGGGTCAGGAGTGATCGCTGTCAGCCAAGTGTGCGTGTGTATGAGGGGTCAGGAGTGATCGCTGTCAGCCAAGTGTGCATGTGTATAAGGGGTCAGGAATGATAGCTGTCAGCCAAGTGTGCATGTGTATAAGGGGTCAGGAGGAATAGCTGTCAGCCAAGTGTGCATGTGTATGAGGGGTCAGGAGTGATCGCTGTCAGCCAAGTGTGCATGTGTATGAGGGGTCAGGAGGGATAGCTGTCAGCCAAGTGTGCATGTGTATGAGGGGTCTGGAGTGATAGCTGTCAGCCAAGTGTGCATGTGTATGAGGGGTCAGGAGTGATCGCTGTCAGCCAAGTGTGCGTGTGTATGAGGGGTCTGGAGTGATAGCTGTCAGCCAAGTGCGCATGTGTATGAGGGGTCAGGAGTGATCGCTGTCAGCCAAGTGTGCATGTGTATGAGGGGTCTGGAGTGATAGCTGTCAGCCAAGTGCGCATGTGTATGAGGGGTCAGGAGTGATCGCTGTCAGCCAAGTGTGCATGTGTATGAGGGGTCTGGAGTGATCGCTGTCAGCCAAGTGCGCATGTGTATGAGGGGTCTGGAGTGATCGCTGTCAGCCAAGTGTGCATGTGTATGAGGGGTCAGGAGTGATCGCTGTCAGCCAAGTGTGCATGTGTATGAGGGGTCAGGAGTGATCGCTGTTGGCTGCATGGGCGTCTGGCGGACGGTTATCGGATGTGTATGGCCGCTCTCTGCTGCCCTACATGGAGGGAGTCACACGCTGAGCAGACGATATCCGGGGTTTCCTCCTCAGCAGTGACAGGGGTATTCTTTTCTGGAAATATGTGCCCCCCCCTTCTCCTGTGTCGCAGCTTGTGCCTGATTCTGCCGCCATACTGCCCCCGATTCACATATTGTCGGGGGGGTTGGGGGGCGCAGCTGCGCTCCCTTCACCAGTACAAGCTCCGCTGACCGCAGGGCTCTCACGTATTCTTAGCCTGACCTATTTCTTGATAATAAATTGTCATGTATTATCCTCACGTCTCTGCTTTACTTTCCAGAGCTTTCTTAAAGGAGTTGTCCGAGATTCTTTTCTATTTAGAAGTCTGCTTGCGGTCAGTGAATGAAACATTTTGTTTACAACCCTTACAGATGCAAAGTCAGCCATATACAGTTGTGTTCAAAATAATAGCAGTCAGACATCACTAACCTGATCAATCACTGTTTTTGGTAGAAACGATATTTCTACACGGCAAATAATTTACTAGCAGGTGTAGTAGAGTAATAGAAATCCAACAGTCATGACAGGCATGCTGCTGATTCTCTGTAATTCAATCACTAATTGAAAGGGGCATGTTCAAAATAATAGCAGTGTGGAGTTCAATGAGTGAGGTCATTCATTCTTTGAAAAACAGGTGGCAATTATTGTCCTTATTTAAGGAAGGAAGGCGGCACATGTTGTACATGCCGGTTACAGTGCATTTCTCTCTGAAATTCGGAGGGAAATGGGTCGTTGCAGACATTGTTCAGAAGAACAGCGTACCTTGATTAAAAAGGTGATTGGAGAGGGGAAAACATATAAAGAAGTGCAGAAAATGATAGGCTGCTCAGCTAAAATGATGGCAAATGCTTTAAAATGGCAACTAAAACCTGAAAGACGTGGAAGAAAGCCAAAAACTACCATTCGAATGGATAGAAGAATAGCCAAAATGGCGAGGACTCGGCCAACAATCAGCTCCAGGAAGATGTAAGAAGGTGTAAAGTTCCCTGTGAGTCCTGTTACAATGAGAAGACGCCGATGTGAAGCCGAGCGATCTGCAAGAAGCCCCCGCAAAGTCCCACTGTGGAAAAAGACGTGTGCTGAAGAGCTTACAATCTGCCAAAGAGCCTATTGACCGGTCCAAAGAGACATTCTGTGGACTGATGAAAGTGAGATTGTTCTTTTTGGGTCTAGTGGCCGGAGACAGTTTGTCAGACGACCCCCAAACACTGAATTCCAGCCACAGTACACGGTGAAGACAGTAAAGCATGGTGGACAAGCATCATGATATGGGGATGTGTCTCATACTACGGTGTTGGGCCTATTTATCGCAGACCAGGGATCATGGATCAGTCTGAATCCATCAGAATACTGGAAGAGGTCATGCTGCCTTAGGCCTCATGCACACGACCGTTGTGTGCATCCGTGGCCGTTGTGCCGTTTTCCGTTTTTTCTCGCGGACCCATTGACTTTCAATGGGTCCGTGGAAAAATCGGAAAATGCACCGTTTTGCAGCCGAGGCCGTGATCCGTGTATCCTGTCCGTCAAAAAAATATGACCTGTCCTATTTTTTTGACGGACAACGGTTCACGGACCCATTCAAGTCAATGGGTCCGTGAAAGAACACGGATGCACACAAGATTGGCATCCGTGTCCGTGGCCGTAGGTTGCTTTCATACAGACGGATCCGAAGATCCGTCTGCATAAAAGCTTTTTCAGATCTAAGTTTTCACTTCGTGAAAACTCATATCCGACAGTATATTCTAACACAGAGGCGTTCCCATGGTGATGGGGACGCTTCTAGTTAGAATACACTACAAACTGTGTACAAGACTGCCCCCTGCTGCCTGGCAGCACCCGATCTCTTACAGGGGGCCGTGATCAGCACAATTAACCCCTTCAGGTGCGGCACCTGAAGGGGTTAATTGTACTATCATATCCCCCTGTAAGAGATCAGGGCTGCCAGGCAGCAGGGGGCAGACCCCCCCCTCCCCAGTTTGAATATCATTGGTGGCCAGTGCGGCCCCCCCTCCCTCCCTCTATTGTAATAATAGCTTGGTGGCCAGTGTGCGCCCCCCATCGGGCCCCCCCCTTCCTCCCTCTATTGTAATAAATCGTTGGTGGCACAGTGTGCGCCCCCCATCGGGCCCCCCCTTCCTCCCTCTATTGTAATAAATCGTTGGTGGCACAGTGTGCGCCCCCCCCTCCCTCCCTCTATTGTAATAAATCGTTGGTGGCACAGTGTGCGCCCCCCATCGGCCCCCCTCCCTCCCTCTATTGTAATAAATCGTTGGTGGCACAGTGTGCGCCCCCCATCGGCCCCCCTCCCTCTATAGCAGTAACAACATTGGTGGCCAGTGTGCGGCCTCCAATCTCCCCCCCCCCCCCATCATTGGTGGCAGCGGAGTTCCGATCGGAGTCCCAGTTTAATCGCTGGGGCTCCGATCGGTAACCATGGCAACCAGGACGCTACTGCAGTCCTGGTTGCCATGGTTACTTAGCAATAGTACAATAGTAGAAGATTCATAGTTACCTGCTTGCTGCTGCGATGTTCGTGTCCGGCCGGGAGCTCCTCCTACTGGTAAGTGACAGGTCTGTGCGGCGCATTGCTAAAGAACTGTCACTTACCAGTAGGAGGAGCTCCCGGCCGGTCACAGACATCGCAGCAGCAAGCAGGTAAGTATGAATCTTCTACTATTGTACTATTGCTAAGTAACCATGGCAACCAGGGCTGCAGTAGCTTCCTGGTTGCCATGGTTACCAATCGGAGCCCCAGCGATTAAACTGGGACTCCGATCGGAACTCCGCTGCCACCAATGATCGGGGGGGGGGGAGATGGGAGGCCGCACACTGGCCACCAATGTTGTTACTGCTATAGAGGGAGGGGGGCCGATGGGGGGTGCACACTGTGCCACCAACGATTTATTACAATAGGGGGAGGGGGCCGATGGGGGGTGCACACTGTGCCACCAACGATTTATTACAATAGAGGGAGGGAGGGGGGGGGGGGCCGCACTGGCCACCAATGATATTCAAACTGAGGGGGGGGGGGGGGTCTGCCCCCTGCTGCCTGGCAGCCCTGATCTCTTACAGGGGGATATGATAGTACAATTAACCCCTTCAGGTGCGGCACCTGAGGAGTTAATTGTGCTGATCACGGCCCCCTGTAAGAGATCGGGTGCTGCCAGGCAGCAGGGGGCAGTCATGTACAGTTTGTAGTATATTCTAACCTGAAGCGTCCCCATCACCATGGGAACGCCTCTGTGTTAGAATATACTGTCGGATCTGAGTTTCACGATGTAGCTCATATCCGACAGTATATTCTAACATAGAGGCGTTCCCATGGTGATGGGGACGCTTCAAGTTAAAATATACCATCGGATTGGAGAAAACTTCAATCCGATGGTATAAAAGAACTCCAGACTTTACATTGAAAGTCAATGGGGACGGATCCGTTTGAAATGGCACCATATTGTGTCAACATCAAACGGATCCGTCCCCATTGACTTGCATTGTAATTCAGGACGGATCCGTTCGGCTCCGCACGGCCAGGAGCCGTGGATCCTCCAAAAATCAAGGAAGACCCACGGACGAAAAAACGGTCACGGATCACGGACCTACGGACCCCGTTTTTGCGGACTGTGAAAATAAACTGTCGTGTGCATGAGGCCTTATGCTGAAGAGGAAATGCCCTTGAAATGTCTGTTCCAACAAGACAACGACCCCAAACACAGCAGTAAACGGGCAACATCTTGGTTCCAGACCAACAAGATTGACGTTATGGAGCGGCCGGCCCAATCCCCGGATCTTAATCCAATAGAAAACTTGTGCGGTGACATCAAAAATGCAGTTTCTGAGGCAAAACCAAGAAATAGAGAAGAACTGTGGAATGTCGTCCGATCCTCCTGGGCTGGAGAACCTGGTCACAGGGGCAGAAGGTGGTGACTCCGAGCGGCACAGACGTCCAGCAGGTCTCAGAGGCAGCGGTCATACAACTAGATATTAGTGACGGGATTCAAAGGAAAGCAAAATCTTCAGACATTTCTCAGTTTATACAGTGAATGTTTGAGTTTGTAATATTCACTTTTCTTCAAATTTTTTTTTTTTTAAAGGAACAACACAAATTTGATTCTTCATGTTTTGATTTGGAATAGAATGTGTAGTGTTCCCAATGCATTTGTGTGGATGGAAATAAAAGCTAGTAGAAGGATTTTGAGCTTTATTCACTTTTTTAAACACACTGCTATTATTTTGAACACAACTGTACATTCGATAGCTGTTGGCTTTCTCTCTTGACCCTCCATACACACGCACTCTCGGCCGAGCATGCACGTGTCCTGAATGAGAAGGGGGTGAAAGCCAGGAACAAAAGGATGGGACAGTAAAAATCCGACTGCCCGATCCTTATCTCCCTCGACATCTGGCGTTGGGGTCCCGTACACATTAGATCAGGGGTCAGCAACCTCAGGCACTCCAGCTGTTGTGAAACTACAACTCCCAGCATCCTCCTTTTTCTCTATGCGAGTTCCAAGGACAGCCTGGTAAATGTGCATGCTGGGAGTCGTAGTCACAACTGCTGGCAACTGTCAGCATTTATCTAATGAGTGTGGCTAGTGTAATACACAGAGCTGAGGGTTTGCTCCAGTTACATCCAGTCTATTCTCTGCACAAACATCTCTCCAGTCCTGACTGTTCTGATAGTTTGCTACAATGTATCAGTGCACGGTTGTCTAGGATACAATTGTCAGCTGTGGAAACTATTAGGTCTAAACTGGTTTTAGCCTCTAAAAGAAAATCAATGTTCTCCTTCACTGACAGCAACCAGAGATTTTGAAGACTGTGAGGAATAGGAGCATAAAATAGATCAGAAAGTTGCAGATCGTTTATCCAGCAGTCGGATACCCCAGATAGGCCGACATCTAGCCCCCTTGACCCCCCAGTCAGTCCCTGCAAATGGCGGATAACAGAGAACACCCCGCAGTATAAGGCTAGGTCTACACGATGACATTTGTTGCACCAATGTCGAGCGACATTTTTTATAATGATAGTCTATGGTGTCACACTGCGACATTCTGCGACACGACAGTCGCAAAAAACCCATTCAAGATAGATTTTTCTGCGACTGTCGCGCCGCAGTGCGACACCATAGACTATCATTATAAAAAATGTCGCGCGACACATGTTGCAGTTTAGTTGTGCCCTATGTGTCGCTCACACCTAGCCTAATAGTCGCAGCGTCCGCTCTCCTGACACGCCCTTTTAGTAAATAACGGTACTTTCTCACGAAATAACAGTTATGGATATTCTTTCTTAGGCCTCTGCATTATGTCGTCGCTCCGTTATTCCTGCTGGAAATGTATAAATAGATGGACAGTAGTGCTGAGCGAACTTGTGTTTTAAGTTCGGTGTCTAAAGTTGGGGTTCGGGTTATCGAAGATTCGCGTTATAGATTCTGCTACCACGGACCATAATGGAATTTAGAATCCATAACGCGATTCTTCGATAACCCGAACCCAAACTTTAGACGCCGAACTTAAAACACAAGTCTGGCACATTGAAGGAACCTTTGTCTAGAGCCGACGGCCCCTTTAATAACATTTCTCCTGGCTTTTCATGTAATCGTTTTTCGCCACATTCCAATTGCCACGGAACATGCTGATACCGGCACACGTTAAGCCGTCACATGCTGCGTAATCCTGGTATTATTCCGTCGCCGCAGAGTTTTATTCCCATAGTCTGAACCTGGATCGGGGGTTGCTGAACACTTTTGAATTTCCTTGAAAGAATGTGGCTTAACCTCCGGTGACCCCGGCGGGCGACACATCCCCCTGAGGTCAGCATTAGGACCTGGTGCAGATAGTGCTTCCTTTTTATGGATGCTGTGGATAAGTGCACCCTCCCCCACCCCCTTCTTTATGTCCACACCCAGATGTCAGACAGGACAATCACTTTGGACAATCCCTTTTTGTTAGAGGGGTGCAGGGAGAGCGGCTGTATTCTGCAGGAGAGCTTGGCAGCAGGTCCAATCTCCCTGCAGTATTAGGCTAGGCCTACATGACGACATGTGTCGCGCCACAATGGTGACATGACAGTCGCAGAAAAATCTATTTCGAATGGATTTTTTGCAACTGTCGCGTCGCAGTCACAGCATGTTGCATTGCGACACCATAGACTCCATAGACACCATCATTATAAAAATTGTCGCGTGACATTGGTGTGACAAAATGTCGTCGTGTAGACCTAGCCTTACATAGTTCTTATCGAAATCAATGAGCCGTCCATCAAATGCCTGGGTGTGCCTGCCCCTCCACTCATAGATGAGGGACCCTCACTCTTATTAATATTTTGTTCATTACATAGAAATGAGCAATGGTTCATATTTACTTACATAGTATGGCTCCACCTGGCGTTCATTTACTTACATAGTATGGCACCCCCTGGTGTTCATTTGCTTACATAGTATGGCTCCACCCGGTGTTCAGTTACTTACATAGTATGGCTCCACCTGGTGGTAATTTACTGACATAGTATGGCGCCCCCTGGTGTTCAGTTACTTGCATAGTATGGCTCCACTTGAAGTTCAGTTACTTACATAGTATGGCACCACCTGGTGTTCAGTTACTCACATAGTATGGCTCCACCTAGTGTTCAGTTACTTACATAGTATGGCTCCACCTGGTGTTCAGTTACTTACATAGTATGGCTCCACCTGGTGTTCAGTTACTTACATAGTATGGCTTCACCTGGTGTTCAGTTACTCACATAGTATGGCTCCACCTAGTGTTCAGTTACTTACATAGTATGGCTCCACCTGGTGTTCAGTTACTTACATAGTATGGCTCCACCTGGTGTTCAGTTACTTACATAGTATGGCTCCACCTGGTGTTCAGTTACTTACATAGTATGGCTCCACCTGGTGTTCAGTTACTTACATAGTATGGCTCCACTTGAAGTTCAGTTACTTACATAGTATGGCACCACCTGGTGTTCAGTTACTTACATAGTATGGCGCCACCTGGTGTTCAGTTACTTACATAGTATGGCTTCACCTGGTGTTCAGTTACTTACATAGTATGGCTCCACCTGGTGTTCAGTTACTTACATAGTATGGCTTCACCTGGTGTTCAGTTACTTACATAGTATGGCTTCACCTGGTGTTCAGTTACTCACATAGTATGGCTCCACCTAGTGTTCAGTTACTTACATAGTATGGCTCCACCTGGTGTTCAGTTACTTACATAGTATGGCTCCACCTGGTGTTCAGTTACTTACATAGTATGGCTCCACCTGGTGTTCAGTTACTTACATAGTATGGCTCCACCTGGTGTTCAGTTACTTACATAGTATGGCTTCACCTGGTGTTCAGTTACTCACATAGTATGGCTCCACCTGGTGTTCAGTTACTTACATAGTATGGCTCCACCTGGTGTTCAGTTACTTACATAGTATGGCTCCACCTGGTGTTCAGTTACTTACATAGTATGGCTCCACCTGGTGTTCAGTTACTTACATAGTATGGCTTCACCTGGTGTTCAGTTACTCACATAGTATGGCTCCACCTAGTGTTCAGTTACTTACATAGTATGGCTCCACCTGGTGTTCAGTTACTTACATAGTATGGCTCCACCTGGTGTTCAGTTACTTACATAGTATGGCTCCACCTGGTGTTCAGTTACTTACATAGTATGGCTTCACCTGGTGTTCAGTTACTCACATAGTATGGCTCCACCTAGTGTTCAGTTACTTACATAGTATGGCTCCACCTGGTGTTCAGTTACTTACATAGTATGGCTTCACCTGGTGTTCAGTTACTCACATAGTATGGCTCCACCTAGTGTTCAGTTACTTACATAGTATGGCTCCACCTGGTGTTCAGTTACTTACATAGTATGGCTTCACCTGGTGTTCAGTTACTCACATAGTATGGCTCCACCTAGTGTTCAGTTACTTACATAGTATGGCTCCACCTGGTGTTCAGTTACTTACATAGTATGGCTCCACCTGGTGTTCAGTTACTTACATAGTATGGCTCCACCTGGTGTTCAGTTACTTACATAGTATGGCTTCACCTGGTGTTCAGTTACTCACATAGTATGGCTCCACCTAGTGTTCAGTTACTTACATAGTATGGCTCCACCTGGTGTTCAGTTACTTACATAGTATGGCTTCACCTGGTGTTCAGTTACTCACATAGTATGGCTCCACCTAGTGTTCAGTTACTTACATAGTATGGCTCCACCTGGTGTTCAGTTACTTACATAGTATGGCTCCACCTGGTGTTCAGTTACTTACATAGTATGGCTCCACCTGGTGTTCAGTTACTTACATAGTATGGCTTCACCTGGTGTTCAGTTACTCACATAGTATGGCTCCACCTAGTGTTCAGTTACTTACATAGTATGGCTCCACCTGGTGTTCAGTTACTTACATAGTATGGCTCCACCTGGTGTTCAGTTACTTACATAGTATGGCTCCACCTGGTGTTCAGTTACTTACATAGTATGGCTTCACCTGGTGTTCAGTTACTCACATAGTATGGCTCCACCTAGTGTTCAGTTACTTACATAGTATGGCTCCACCTGGTGTTCAGTTACTTACATAGTATGGCTCCACCTGGTGTTCAGTTACTTACATAGTATGGCTTCACCTGGTGTTCAGTTACTCACATAGTATGGCTCCACCTAGTGTTCAGTTACTTACATAGTATGGCTCCACCTGGTGTTCAGTTACTTACATAGTATGGCTTCACCTGGTGTTCAGTTACTTACATAGTATGGCTTCACCTGGTGTTCAGTTACTCACATAGTATGGCTCCACCTAGTGTTCAGTTACTTACATAGTATGGCTCCACCTGGTGTTCAGTTACTTACATAGTATGGCTCCACCTGGTGTTCAGTTACTTACATAGTATGGCTCCACCTGGTGTTCAGTTACTTACATAGTATGGCTCCACCTGGTGTTCAGTTACTTACATAGTATGGCTCCACCTGGTGTTCAGTTACTTACATAGTATGGCTTCACCTGGTGTTCAGTTACTCACATAGTATGGCTCCACCTAGTGTTCAGTTACTTACATAGTATGGCTCCACCTGGTGTTCAGTTACTTACATAGTATGGCTCCACCTGGTGTTCAGTTACTTACATAGTATGGCTCCACCTGGTGTTCAGTTACTTACATAGTATGGCTCCACCTGGTGTTCAGTTACTTACATAGTATGGCTTCACCTGGTGTTCAGTTACTCACATAGTATGGCTCCACCTAGTGTTCAGTTACTTACATAGTATGGCTCCACCTGGTGTTCAGTTACTTACATAGTATGGCTCCACCTGGTGTTCAGTTACTTACATAGTATGGCTCCACCTGGTGTTCAGTTACTTACATAGTATGGCTCCACCTGGTGTTCAGTTACTTACATAGTATGGCTCCACTTGAAGTTCAGTTACTTACATAGTATGGCACCACCTGGTGTTCAGTTACTTACATAGTATGGCGCCACCTGGTGTTCAGTTACTTACATAGTATGGCTTCACCTGGTGTTCAGTTACTTACATAGTATGGCTCCACCTGGTGTTCAGTTACTTACATAGTATGGCTCTCCCTGGTGTTCAGTTACTTACATAGTATGGTGTCACCTGGTGTCCATTGTTTAGCAATGTGCCCATCCACCTAATAAGCTGAGTACTGGTGGACATGCATCCTCAGTCACTCTCCTGACTTGCATAGTATGGCTCCACCTGGTGTTCAGTTACATACATAGTATGGTGTCACCTGGTGTCCATTGTTTAGCAATGTGCCCATCCACCTAATAAGCTGAGTACTGGTGGACATGCATCCTCAGTCACTCTCCTGACTTGCATAGTATGGCTCCACCTGGTGTTCAGTTACTTACATAGTATGGCTCCACCTGGTGATCAGTTACTTACATAGTTTGGCTCCACCTGGTGATCAGTTACTTACATAGTATGGCTCCACCTGGTGATCAGTTACTTACATAGTATGGCTCCACCTAGTGTTCAGTCACTTACATAGTATGGCTTCACCTGGTGTTCAGTTACTTGCATAGTATGGCTCCACCTGGTGTTCAGTCACTTACATGGTATGGCTCCCCCTGGTGTTCAGTTACTTACATAGTATGGCTCCACCCGGTGATCAGTTACTTACATAGTATGGCTCCACCTGGTGTTCTGTTACTTACATAGTATGGCTCCACCTGGTGTTCAGTTACTTACATAGTATGGCTCCACCTGGTGTTCAGTTACTTACATAGTATGGCTCCACCTGGTGTTCAGTTACTTACATAGTATGGCTCCACCTGGTGCTCAGTTACTTACATAGTATGGCTCCACCTGGTGCTCAGTTACTTACATAGTATGGCTCCACCTGGTGCTCAGTTACTTACATAGTATGGCTCCACCTGGTGTTCAGTTACTTACATAGTATGGCTCCACCTGGTGTTCTGTTACTTACATAGTATGGCTCCACCTGGTGTTCAGTTACTTACATAGTATGGCTCCACCTGGTGCTCAGTTACATACATAGTATGGCTCCACCTAGTGTTCAGTTACTTACATAGTATGGCTCCACCTGGTGTTCAGTTACTTACATAGTATGGCTCCACCTGGTGTTCAGTTACTTACATAGTATGGCTCCCCCTGGTGCTCAGTTACTTACATAGTATGGCTCCACCTGGTGCTCAGTTACTTACATAGTATGGCTCCACCTGGTGTTCAGTTACTTACATAGTATGGCTCCACCTGGTGTTCAGTTACTTACATAGTATGGCTCCACCTGGTGTTCAGTTACTTACATAGTATGGCTCCCCCTGGTGGTCATTGTTCAGCAATGTGCCCATCCACCTAATAAGCTGAGTGCTGGTGGACATGCATCCTCAGTCACTCTCCTGACAGTCAGGTCTCTGCATGGTGATCCTCTGTTCACTGCACGGCAGTTAATAGAAATAGCTATCTGCCTGTTTGTCAGGTGAGGAGCAGAACCTCTGCAGTACTAGGCGGTATAGTTGAGAAGACTCCTCTGCAGAGGAGGTAAGAAAGGTCTATATTGTCAGCTGCCAGGAGGGGAAGGAGACTGATTCTATCCAGAGCCCACCCCAGCAGCACCAAGGAGGACACATGGAAGCAAAACATGGTGAAAAGGATATTTTTATACTAGAATTGCTACAAATTACCATACAACAGGACTTCATAGGACCCTCACATGGAGCCATATCGGGGAGGTATGATTAAGCCGTAGTAAGGCAGGGGCGGGACATAGGTCAGAAAGCTGGGTGATACAGGTGGTGTAATGGCGGCACGCCACGTTGGATGGTACTGATCGTTCCTCTCTTTTAGGTCGGCTACAAACAGAGGATTGAACTGGTCAATAGCAGAATGCATGAGATGAAGACGCTGAGCCTGAAGCCCCTGCTGTTCGGTAAGAGACACCCCCCCTGCTCCGTGCCAAGGTCTTATGGTGGTGGATACGGGTGACGTTGCGCTTCAAGCTGTTGTAAGGGAATTTAATCGCCTTAATGCTCCAGGCAGCCTGTCATTTTATTAGAGAGTGGGGGGTGGGGGCGATATAAATGAGCAGCAGATCTAATCACGTCAGGGTGGGGGTCACAGTAATCCCCTGTATCCTGCACAACACCTGTTTTTACTTTCCCTTCAATCCCCAGAGATGTCATCCTGGGAGAGTTTTTCACATGTCTGGTCAGTGTTTGATCAGTGATTTTCATCAGTGATTGTGAGCCAAAACCAGGTGCGGATCAAAAAGACAGAACAGGAACAGATCTTTCCTTATACCTTATCTCTGTGGAGGCAGAGCAGCCTTAGGGCTCATGCACGCAGCTGTCCGCAATACAGGGCACCGTCCATGTGCCTGCCATTTGCGGATGTGGACCCATTCACTTATGGGTCCGCGATCTCCAAGATTCAGTCCACACCGCAAAAAAATATAGAACATGTAGTGCTTCCATGGGCTTCCGTTCTGTGCCTCCGCTCCGCTCCGTATCTTGCGGATTGTGGGCCCATTCACGTGAATGGATCCGCATCCGTGATACAGAACGTACACGGTCGGTGCTCATATATTGTGGACCCGCTGTTTGCGGGCCGCAATACGGGCACGGGCTGCACACACTCGTGTGCATGAGCCCTTAGGCTTAGCACATGAACGTATTTTTTTTCCCGTGTCCGTACAGTATTTTTTTTTTTGCGGCCTGTATGCGGAACCTTTTACCTCAATGGGGCCGCAAAAACAACGGAAATTAGATATTATGGTTCTCTTGTCCTTCTGGAAAGAGATCTAGCGTGCATGTCTCACTAAGAGACGTGTAATCCTTGGTGGGATATTCTGGTTCTCTTTATCAGTTTCACTTTCAGTTGAATAGCTAAGCCAGCCTCACTTCTGCAGCTAGCTCTTTCAGGACAAAATCCCCTTATTAGAGCAAAGCAGATCGAATTGGCTTTTCTAGTTTAGAGGCCTTGGGGGAACTTTTGGTGGGTACTAGTTCTATTATGGAGACCAGTTAATATACGTGATGATTATTGTAGGCTAGGCAACATTTCTCTTGGTTTCTGGGAAAAATATATGAAAATTAGCACATCTTACGTCTGTTGGTTTAGGAAAGCTAATTTGAATATATCTTTCCTAGAAACCCAGAGGAGCACTGTCTGGCCTACAATATTCTGCGTATGTACTACACATACTAGGTGCTCTCCATAATGAGAAAGAGTACCCCCGCAGACAACGCATATATACTGCCAAGAAACCCAGAGTAGCATACAAGAGTACCTCCACTTCTGGGTGAACTGACACAGTGGCAGGTTGGAGAGGTAAGTATTCTTTCCTTGGTCCCTTCTGCAGAGGTTACACTGCCAACAATAATTATTTGTGAGTCACAGCTGCAGGTGCCTTTAGTCCTCTCAATAAGCACTAGGGACATAGCTGTAGTGGTGCTCGGAGCTCTACAGCCCACCCCTTGGTGCTCCAACTGCCTGATTTGCATGAAGATAGAAATCTTCATATCTCTGCAACGCATCAATCTACAAAGATAATCAGGGTATCGTTTTAATCAGCATGATCTACCCTACCAGGCAATTTACATGGGGTTGATCATGCTGAGAGATGCGCCTTAAATATATTCAGACCCCAGAACACAACCTCTGAATGTACTCGGACCCTCTATATTAATTTCAGACTCCTAGTAACCCAGACCCGAGGTCACACGGAACCTGGCGCTGACGGGGGCGAGGAGGATAATGTACTGGCTGCTATCTATTGAATGGGAGAGGGAGGATAAAACTAGGGTAACTTCAAGTAAACCTGGGTCTGACATGTCTGACCCCCTGGTGTGGAGCCACGATTGATGCTCCAGGGCCTCTGTGCATAATATACATTGGGCCCCTCCGTGAGCATTTGTGGGCCCCCAGCCATCGGGATAAGACTCTTCGAGTGATTGAAGCATCCACTAAACATTTATTTCAGTCACTTATATTGATATCCATTACAGCAAGACATTCCACATATATACAGTGCTATATACAGTCTGCGCCAGGGCTACACGACCCCCGGCGCCAGTAAGAGGGGCAACCCAACATAGGGTGGCCCCTGAGGGACTATCCAGCGGGGGCCACAGATTGCTGGCTTAAAGGGAACCTGTCACCTTGATTTTGTGTATAGAGCTGAGGACATGTGTTGCTAGATGGCCACTAGCACATCCGCAATATCCAGTCCCCATAGCTCTGTGTGCTTTTATTGTGTAAAAAAACCGATTTTATACATATGCAAATTAACCAGAGATGAGTCCTGTCCCTGACTCATCTCACATACAGGACTCCTCTCAGGTTAATTTGCATATGTATCAAATCGGGTTTTTTTACACAATAAAAGCACAGAGAGCTATGGGGACTGGATATTGCGGATGTGCTAGCGGCCATCTAGCAGCCCATGTCCTCAGCTCTATACACAAAATCCGGGTGACAGGTTCCCTTTAAATTATTTTTTTTCTGTTTTATATCTCTGCTTGCTGTCAGAATTTTTATCTACATCCGTACGGAGCATTTATTTCTCACTGACGTATCCAGTGTAGACAGTCTTAGACAAATAAGTGGCACAAGTCTCCTTCCTGCCCTGATGGTTTGTTACAATGTGTCTGTGCAGGGAAAATGTATCAGTCTGGAGTCCTCCGCTCACAGAGGTTTGGATGCGACTACAGCAAGCAGAAGTCTTGAAAATGATGAGGAATTGATACACAAAACTGCAGAACTTAAAGTCAGTGTGTCACTAAGAAATTCCCTGTTATACCCGGCACACTGTCTTGCAGGGCTAGCCCAGCTGAATGTAATGATACCTTTCACTTAGCGATCCGTTGCTTTTAATCCGTATTCAAATGAGCAGTTAAGTGCACAGAGGGCGGGCCCAAGCCACTCTGTGCATCCTTGCTCCTCCTGTTTCCACTGCCAGCCTCTCCCTCTGCTTGATTGGCAGGGCCGGGTTCCTGCGTAGTCATTGCGCCTGGCCCTGTCCATCAAGGAGGAGCGGGGGGGGGGGGGCTGGCAGAGGAAGCAGGAGGAGCAAGGGTGCACTTAGTGACTTAGGCCCGCCCTCTGTGCACTAAACTGCTCATTTGCATATGCCCTCCAGAAGAAAGCAACGTATTACCAAGTGAAAGGTATCATAACATTCAGCTGAGCTAGTTCTATAAGACATTGTGCCCGCTGTAACTGGTAACAGACTCCCTTTTTTATGGGCAAAATGGGTAAAAATAAATAAAAAAGAAGCAATACTCACCCTCACCCATCCCCTCCAGCTGCCATTATGATGGTCCCGGCTCAACACACAGGTTGATGTCTGCTCAGCTAGTGACTGGCTAAGCAGGCATGCCCACGGATTTCCTGTCCGTCCAGCCGGGACCAGGAAGCGGAGACCAGCAGCTACCTGGGAAACGGGAGAGTGGCAGCAGTGGGGGATCGGTGAGTAATTATTTTATTTTTTATTTTTTTTTAAACCCAATTTGCCCCATACTGAATGGGTATTCCCACCTCAGACATTGATGGCATACCTCTAGGACAGGGGTAGGCAAACTCTGGCACTCCAGCTGTTGTGAAACTACAACTCCCAGCATGCATACTTCTTCTACTCTTCTCAGAACTCTCATAGAAATGAATGGAGCTGGAGTGCCGAAGGTTGCCATCATTGTCAGACAGGTGCAGGTCCCACTTCTAGGACCCACACCTATCTCCGGAACGAGACCCCCCCAAAGTGTAGGAAAGCGCAGCGTGCTCTCCATTCAGCGCTATGAGAGTTTTGAAAATAGTCGAGCATTGGCTATTTCTGGCAGTTCCATAGAGGTGAATGGAGAGGTGGCTGCGCATGCGCTGTGCTCTCTCCTTCACTTTAGGGACTCTGTCCTGGACCTGCACTTATCTGACATTGATCACATATCCTAGCGCAGGGATCAGCAACCTCCAGCACTCCAGCTGCTGTGAAACTACAACTCCTAGCATGCACACTTACTTGGTTGTCCTTGTAACTGCTATAGAAGTGAAAGGAGGATTCTGGGAGTTGTAGTTTCAGAACAGCTGGCGTGTCGGGGGCTGCTCATCCTTGTCCTAGCCATATGCCATCAATGCCTGAGATTGAGGTTGTATTCCCACCGGACGACTTAAAACTGGAAAACCCCTTTAAATAACAGCCCTGTCCCATCTCATTAGAGACGGCCCCTTTTAGAATGTGGCCAGCTGCTGTGAAACGGCGGCCTCTACTGGGGAAATGCAGTACTACGTGGCGACCCTTCATACGGATGAATGACCCTCCATATAATACAAGGACGGCCCGGGTCGGCCAGAATGGCTTACAGAGTGGCTCTCCATTCTGTCTCCTAGAGGGGGGTCCTGAGCAGTGGAGCCCCCCTGTATGATGCCCATAGGCTCTAATGGGGCAGGAGACAACCCCTGCGTTTCAGTCGGGGGCACTCTTGCATTCCAGCCCTGGGCTGGTACCTCCATGTTACTCTATGGGAAGACAGTTGCATGGTTTTTCTAAAAGTCGTGCTGCTCTCACATGTAAACCGTTATTCACATCTCTGTGTGCGCTTAAAGGGCAATCCCCTCCCGAAATAAAAAATATATAGAAATCACCAGGAAATGACGTCACCTTCTTTTTTTGTACTTTTAGTTATATCAGTCCCTAGGAAAGCAGGGTGACACCCATATCACCAACCCTACAGCACCCCTTGGGGTTTCACCCATCTTCTCCGCGCTCCAGAATGGCCAGTGTGGATGCACCACTCAGCAGAGATGTCATGGCAGCCATATTTGTTGTCACCCAGCTTTCCTAGGATCAGATACGGCTGAGATAGGACGACTCAAGGACTTTCATCTACTGGTGACCTGCTTATTTTAGGGGGGGGGGGTTCTCTCTGTACGTTTGATGCGCCGCGGCCCAGTGAAGTCCTACGATCGGCATCTGTGGTGCTTCCACTTCTTGACGGCGAAGTGCAGGTTCTTGTTCCTCTTCTGCCAGGCGTAGGCGTTGTGCACCACCACCTTGTCTTCTTGCACGTCGCCGCTGATGACGTAAGTGCCTGTCCGGGTCCCGCGCATAATGTTCTGCACGCACGTAGCATCCAGGTCCAGCCACTGCTGAAGCCTGGGGAAGATGTCACCCCGGGAGAGCGGCCCGTGCTTTAAGATGTCCACCCTGGAGTCCATGTCAAAGTCGGAAACCGAGCTGGAGGTCATGTTCCTCTTGATGATACGAACTTTGGCAGCTGCAAAACGACAAAATAAGAGATAAATCTGCGTCCATTGTCTGCGAACGATGCCCATACTAATGTATGGCAGAGGAAATTCTATTTCTATTGATTGCTGGGTGGCAATCAATATGGCCGCCATTACAGGTCCACATGATAGCCCTTTGAGGTGACAGAGGTAGAGGACCCCAATCCGAAAGCCGAGGGAAAAACCGCCGCAAAGAGGAATGGACGGCCCAACTCAGCATTTAGGACAGTGATCCCCAACCTGTGGCTACCCAGCTGTTGCAAGACTACAACTCCCAGCATGCCCTGACAGCCTGCTAGTGGAACATCAAATAGTACAGCGATGCCTAGCCTGTTACAAAACTACAACTCCCAGCATGCTCTATGGAACAATGTGTTGTCTAGTGATCCCCAACTCCCAGCATGCCCTGGCAGCCTGTTAGTGGGACATCAAGTAGTGCAGTGATCCCTAGCCTGTGGCTATCCAACTATTGCAAAACAACAACTCCCATCATGCTCGGACAGCCTGTTTATGTACTGCAGTAATCCCCAACCTGCAGCTCTTCAGCTGTTGCAAAACTTACAACTCTCAGCATGCGCTGACAGATTGTTAAACGGACATAAAGTAGTATGACTCTACATCTGTTGCAGAACTACAGCTCCCAGCATGCATTGACAGCTGCAGACTGTCAGAACATGCTAGGGAGCTGTAGTTTTGGGGACGACAGATAGAGCGATTCCTCTGCCAATAACGTTGGTCCTGAGACCCCTTGATCATGACTGACTAGATATTGAGTAACCCTATGAAATGTAGGGTGCTGCCCAAAGGGGAGACTGACCCTAGGGTGAATTTACTCTGTAGTAGATTATTCAGGCCTGAACTAGTACCCTGCTGGATGCAGCACTTCTTCCATGGATGGGTATATGACATCAGCGCGAGTCTTGTCTTTATATGGTCCCGGCAGCGGGGGGCTCCAGTCAGGCGTCCTCTGTATGTAGGGCTCCCCTCCTCCCTGGTGGTCACTGTATTCGCAGCGCAGCAGCTTCTGAGACAGAAAACATGTCTTTCCCAGGGATGAGCGAAACAGCGCCGGAGCTGCCGAGGCCTTTTATGGGGCTGAACTTTAAAATATGCTGAGATGATATCACCTGCTCCTCACAAAACAGAGTGGGGGGGGTCGATACCAGGAGGACGTCGCTGGAGGAACTCTGGCATCACTTAAGTGATCATGGGGGGCAGGGAGGATGCGGGGGCTTCTATCAGTTATCCATTGGAGAAGACTAGAGTCAAGCCTTTCATCAGCTCACATGGAATGATAGAGTGCAGAGGTTTACTGGCCCTTTAAATTTAAAGGGGATCTGTCACAGAGAAATGAGTAAGACACCATTCTAACGAGGGGCGCAGTTGCAGTTCTCCGAGACTGGGGACCCCTCTTCATATGACAGGGCCGGGTGCAGGGATTGAAAAAGGAAAAAAAAGACTCGCCTGTCACCAGTGGAATGGTTCCAGAGCGGAGCTCCTGTCTCCTACGTTTCACCGCTGGACCGAAAGTGTGACGTACTGTCTACAGAGACATCATCGGCCTCAGTGGTGACATGTGCCACTGCTGAGGCCATTGATTGTCACACTTCCGATCCAGCGAGGACCAGAAGCGGTTGAGAAGGGAGCTCTGCGCTAGAGCGGGAATGCCAGTGACAGGTGAGTGTTTTTTTGCCTGGCTATATGAAAAGTAGTCCCCAGTCTCGGAGAGCCCCTTTAACTGTGACCACACGTAACATTAAAAGTTGCTTTCTTCCTGAAACGGCGCCCCACCTGTCCATGCGCTGCATAAAGTATTGCATGGTAGTAAATGGGATGGAGCTGCAACACCGCACACAACCACCGGACGGATGTGGCGCTGTTTCTGGAAGAAAGAAGTCATGTTACACTAGGCTCAGGGTTGGCCAACCTGCGGCCCTCCAGCTGTTGTAAAACTACAATTCCCACGATACACTGCTGTAGGCAGTCTTTGCATGCTGGGAGTTGTAGTAGTTGCAACAGCTGGAGAGCCACAGGTTGGCCATGCCTACGCTAGGCTCAGGGTGGCACACTCACTGATGGTCTCTGGTGGAGCCTCCTGACACACAGGAAACGCCTGCTCAGCCAATCACTGAGTGAGGTGGGTCAGTACTGCAGCCAGTGATTGGCTGAGCAAGCACTTCCTGTGTGTCAAGAAACACCAGGAACCAGACAGAATGTAGGCAGCGGAGAGGTGAGTATGACCTGACCCGAAAAAAAAATTCAGACGGACGACCCCTTTAAAGGGGTTGCAATCAGCTGTATTCTACAGGGTGGAAGTATTCAGTTTCCCTACAGCGCCACCACAGGAGAAATGAAACATTGCAAGTTGCCGGTTGAAATCAATGGAGGGTCTATGTAATGCATGAACAAGTCAGATCCCCCACCCGCGAGACGCTCTATGCAGCCGCCCTGCGCTCTGAATAATAAGATGAGGGTCTCAAATAGGACATCTCCGGACCCCCATAATTTATTTTAAAGAGTGAGCCAGTCGTCTCATCCCTCATGGCGTCAGTACAAGCCGTACTTCACCAATAAGTGGCAGCATCACTTAGAGGCAGCTGTGTATGCAGGTGTCAGTACTTACTGAAATCATTAGCGCAGAACGTATCCAGGATCTCCTTGGCAGAGCTGGCCTCGTTGAGTTCACAGTCCCTGCAGCTGGCACGGGGCACCGCTGTAAAACCAAAGGAGCTTTAGTATTCCTGAGTCCTCTCTATTGTGCAGTGACAGTCAGCATTACATTTATGGTTCCTATTACCAAGTGGAGGAAAAAAATCGGTTTTTGCTTGATGGAAACCATCATCCAGCAGGTTACCTGCTGCTGACAGATCGTATCCATCTACGGGCTCATGCACACAAACGTATTTTCTTTCCGTGTCCGTTCCGTTATTTTTGCACACCGTATATGGAACCTTTCAATTCAATAGGTCCGCAAAAAAAAATGGAAGTTAATCCGTGTGCATTCCGTTTCCGTATGTCCGTATTTCCGTTCCGCAAAAAAAAATAGAACATGTCCTAATATTGTCCGCATTACGGACAAGGATAGTACTGTTCTATTAGGGGCCAGCTGTTCCGTTCCGGACCGCAAAATACATACGGTTGTGTGCATGAGGCCTAAGAAAGAAACCTAATGCTCAATTAATCTGAATTTCAAAGATTAGTGCCGACCACCTAAACCTAGAAAGATTTTCGTTTTCAATATTAAATCTATAAGAATGCTTCATCGTTATGAATGTAGTTCTAGCTGTGCCAAGCTTCTTGACTGTTTCCAATAACAACC
Organism: Bufo gargarizans; assembly: GCF_014858855.1. NCBI lineage: Eukaryota > Metazoa > Chordata > Amphibia > Anura > Bufonidae > Bufo > Bufo gargarizans. The sequence continues at coordinate 475,069,245 of NC_058081.1, read as the reverse complement.
AACCGAATAGTGAGTGCAGCTCTGGAGTATAATACCCTGTACTGATCCTGAGTTGCATCCTGTATTATACCCCAGAGCTGCACTCACTATTCTGCTGCTGGAGTCACTATGTACATACATTACATTACTTACCCTGTACTGATCCTGAGTTACATCCTGTAAGTAATGTAATGTATGTACACAGTGACACCACCAGCAGCATAGTGAGTGCAGCTCTGGGGTATAATACAGGATATAACTCAGGATCAGTACAGGATAAGTAATATATGTACACAGTGACTGCACCAGCAGAATAGTGAGTGCAGCTCTGGAGGATGTAACTCGGGATCAGTACAGGATAAGTAATGTAATGTATGTACACAGTGACTCCACCAGCAGAATAGTGAGTGCAGCTCTGGAGTATAATACAGGATGCAACTCAGGATCAGTACAGGATAAGTAATGTAATGTATGTACACAGTGACTGCACCAGCAGAATAGTGAGTGCAGCTCTGGAGTATAATACAGGATGTAACTCAGGATCAGTACAGGATAAGTAATGTAATGTATGTACACAGTGACTGCACTAGCAGAATAGTGAGTGCAGCTCTGGAGTATAATACAGGATGTAACTCAGGATCAATACAGGATAAGTAATGTAATGTATGTACACAGTGACTGCACCAGCAGAATAGTGAGTACAGCTCTGGAGTATAATACAGGATGTGACTCAGGATCAATACAGGATAAGTAATGTAATGTATGTACACAGTGACTGTACCAGCAGAATAGTGAGTGCAGCTCTGGAGTATAATACAGGATGTAACTCAGGATCAGTACAGGATAAGTAATGTAATGTATGTACACAGTGACTGCACTAGCAGAATAGTGAGTGCAGCTCTGGAGTATAATACAGGATGTAACTCAGGATCAATACAGGATAAGTAATGTAATGTATGTACACAGTGACTGCACCAGCAGAATAGTGAGTACAGCTCTGGAGTATAATACAGGATGTGACTCAGGATCAATACAGGATAAGTAATGTATGTACACAGTGACTGTACCAGCAGAATAGTGAGTGCAGCTCTGGAGTATAATACAGGATATAACTCAGGATCAGTACAGGATAAGTAATGTATGTACACAGTGACTGCGCCAGCAGAATAGTGAGCGCAGCTCTGGTGTATAATACAGGATGTAACTCAGGATCAGTACAGGATAAGTAAGTTATGTACACAGTGACTCCACCAGCAGAATAGTGAGTGCAGCTCTGGAGTATAATACAGGATGTAACTCAGGATCAGTACAGGATAAGTAATGTATGTACACAGTGACTCCACCAGCAGAATAGTGAGTGCAGCTCTGGAGTATAATACAGGATGTAACTCAGGATCAGTACAGGATAAGTAATGTATGTACACAGTGACTGCACCAGCAGAATAGTGAGTGCAGCTCTGGAGTATAATACAGGATGTAACTCAGGATCAGTACAGGATAAGTAATGTATGCACACAGTGACTCCACCAGCAGAATAGTGAGTGCAGCTCTGGAGTATAATACAGTACATTAATCTAATGTATTTACATGTTTCCTTACTGGGGATATATGGTTGGCAGTACGCACTATACAGATGAGCTGAGCATTACTTTCCCCCCTCACATTTTCTTTGATATATATATTGTATACTTACTCCTTCCTCGGGTGCTCGTGTCATTGGTGATTGTGGAGATGCACATCCCATGATCAATAGGAAACTGTTCACACTTCAGTATCTCTGGCCACGGGTACCCATAACACGCCATGATGGGGGCGCAGCTGTTCCTCACCGCCTGGCACAGGCTCCTGCACGGCTTTATGATCCTGTCCCTGAAGATGTGATGAGAAATTAGAGAATAGAAAATAAGATTTCAATAGCATTTCCTAGAAGTCGTCACCCAGCTTTCCCAGATGCAGATAAAGCTACGACACCTAACCCATGAATGCAGCGCGGGCCCCGCCACTTATTAGCCGTGATAATCTCTAAAAAGCGGCGCTCGGGCTTTGGCGGTAGGTGGCCCTAATTCTGTCAGCTTGTATGTTTCATTGAAACAAAGATCAGGGGGCTCGGCGCCGGTGACGCACGTAGGGGTCAGTCAGCGGTAATTCAAGGAGACATCCAGCATGACCAGGACCACTAATGGGAAAACATGGCTCCTAATTACCGGGCGAGTGACGCAAGTAAGGGTGGTATGTCCACGCATGATCACCCCCCACCCTGGGGGTTATAGGCACCGCCACAATGGACTCTTATGTCAGTGCCGTTCAGTGTAAGCGCAGGCGCCTCCCCCTGTCACAGCGCGCTCTGCCGCGGTTTGTTGGTTACATCCGATACCAGAAAAGCTGAGTTAGACTCCTAAATGGCGTGTCAGCCAAGTGATAGAAAAGTGAGGGACGTATCACAGCAGGTTTGCTGTGCAGAAGTCTGGGAAAGCTGGGTGACAATGTAATGATCCACAAGCGGAGACCGCCCCAAGAAACGACAGGTCCCAGAAATACGAACAGCAGCCCAGACTTTAAAGGGGTTGTGTCACTTCAGCAAATGGCATTTATCATGTAGATACTAATGCATTGTGATTCTCCATATTGCCTCCTTTGCTGGCTGGATTCCGTTTTCCATCACATTATACACTGCTCGTTTCCATGGTTACGACCACCAGCCCAGGAGTGGTGGTCGTGCTTGCACACTATACTGTGTGTGCTCCCACGGTCCCAGAGGCTGGCACTTTTTTCTTATAGTGTGAAAGCACGGCCACCGCTGCTGGATTGCAGGGTGGTCGTAACCATGGAAACGAGCCGTGTATAATGTGATGGAAAAATGAATCCAGCCAGCAAAGGAAGCAATATGGATAATAACAATACATTAGTAAGTGCCTTGTATTAAAGTGGTTATCCAATGTCATAAACAGCACCCCCCTCATGTGCCGGGCCCCTCACAATGAATATACTTACCCCGCTCCCGGCACGCCGCTCCTGGTCCCCGCACCGCTGCTGCTGCTTCTCCCTGTACACGGATGAAAACATCTGGTGTCGGGGGAGTAGCAGTGCGGGGACCAGGAGCGGCACCGGGAGTGGGGTATTCCATGTGGGGGGGGCCGTTTATGACTTTGGATAACCCCTTTAACGTTCTCTACATGATAAATGACACTTGCTGAAGTGACACAACCCCTTTAAGAACGGATGGACTTATCCATCTACGGACAAAACCCGCCATGTGAATAGGGTCTTGGGAGTATTTCCTGACAGGTAGTTCTGAGGAACGCCACTTTCAAAATTCGAAACCACGGCAGAGCCTCAGGTTTCTGCCACTGATAGAAAAATCCAACCTGCTAACTAAGGGTGCATTCACACAACCGTATGTATTTTGTGGTCCGCAAAATGTGGATCCGCAGAATACAGATGACGTCCGTGTTGCATCCGTTTTTTTTTGCAGACCCATTACAAGGGTTCATGCATGCGAACCATGTGCCGGCCGTTCCGTTCATTGGAGACCGCAATTTGCGGTCCGCAGCACAGGGCCCTAACGTTTGTGTGCATGTAGCCTTAGATTGTAGAAAGACATTGCAAAATGAGGTGTGAATGCCGCCTAAGGGTATGTTCACATGTCTGATTTAGAAAATCCGCCTATAAAATTCAGTGCTTTTATCGTGCATTTTTTTACGCCTTTTTTTAACCAATGGATGTCTACTTCAATACATTTTCAGCTCGTGGTTTGTGGCACCTATCCACGCCCACAAACCGCAATGACGCGTACTGAGATCTTTATTTTATGCTTCCCATTCATTTTTATTGGAGATTCAGCACGGATTCCGCCCCCAAATTGGGTATGCTTTTACTTTCTTCCACGTGGAAAAAAAGTAAGTGCTGCTCCCCATTAAAATGAAAGGGAGGCGATTTTTAGAGCTGATTTTTTTTAGGCAGAAACGGCTCCAAAATCAGCGCCCAAAAAACTCAGGTCAAACTAAGCTTTAGGGCATGTCCAGAAAGGTTGGGAAAAATCTGACGAATCTGCAGCAAAAGTCCATAAGATATCCTTATACTGGAGTGGCTGGCTCCCCCACTGCGAGGGGCAATCTTCACTAGTTCCCCCTCCTCCTATGGCATACATACAGGACAGAAATGCAAAGTGCAAGAAAGCGAAAGTTTTTAGGGTACGTTACCCTTCCAGACATATAGGCGCGAAGAGCGAGCAAAGGAAGATCCTGGCGTCCGGGTGGCATTCACGTGCAAGCAGCGGCAGCCAACTGGAGGACTGCTGGATCACCTCCGCCATCGTCTCGTGCTCCAGCAGGTTAGGAATCCTCATCTGCGTGTACCCAATGCCGTGACACAGGGGCATGTGCCTTGGGATGCTCACGCAGCGGGATGAGCTGCTGACAAAGTCCACGTACATCGCTCGAGAACCGCAGGTCAAAAAACAGAGCAAGAAGATCAGCTGCCACGTTGAGCCCTGGCATCCCGGGCATCTGCATCGCCGTGCACTCATTATCCCAGACAAGATCTGATGCGTTGCCTGCGAGAAGGGCGACTGAGTCTCCCTGAGCGGTGGCCCAGGGTGTTTTTTTATAGGGCCGGGGGACACTTTTCCTGCTAATCCTCTCTCATTAAGATCCAGCACACTTGGACAAGACAATCCCACAGTTTGCGTTGGCCAATGGGCCCGATTGTTTGGTCTTGTTAGGGGGGCAGCTTAAACCAGCAGGTGTTGTAATAAGGGCGGACAGGGGGCTTGAATGTTTGAACTCTCCTGCCCATGGCATTATCTCGGCCCATTATTGTACTCTTGATTGGGTCTCTGCAGGAAGCCATTTGTCCACCAGTCCCCCCACCACCACCTTTCTCCGATCATTAACCTTCACGGAAAATACGACGTGTTTCCTCTTTGCTGTTCTCAAGCCAAAAACAATCATTTACTGGCTGGGGGGGCTGTTTATTTAGCACTGGGGGGAGGCTCAAACAACACACGATGGGGGCTTGGGGCTCAGTAAATGTTTTCCTTTTTCCAGACAATCCATCCTGGCTTGCATCCCTTTTGCAGTTTTGTAGTTTATTTACCCGGTGATCCATCAGAATGTCATTTGCTGTAATGGAAAAGGTAACAATTTAAGGGGAATTTACCCCATAAAATAAAATAAAAAAAATCTATCTTTGGACAACCAATATGGCTGTGATGATGCAGCTTCCCCAGACCAATGCCTTGAAAAGGCCTAAAAAAAACTTGGATTTTCCAGGAGTAATATATTGATGGTCATCAGTATGAAATTGGTGGGGGTCCGACTCCCAGCACCACCACCCATCAGCTGATTGAAGAGGCTGCGTCGCTCCGTGAGCGCTGCAGTCCTCTTCCTAGACCATTGATGTAACGTTTATTGGTCGCATGGCCGCCTCGCCTGGGAAGCAGCTCAGTCCCGTTCAAGTGAATGATGGTCCTGAGCTGCAATACCAAGCACAGCCACTATACAATGGACGGCGCTCTGCTTGGTATGTTGTGAGGAGGCCGCAGAGGTCTCCAGAGTGCAGCAGCCTCTTCAAACAGCTGATCGGCAGCTGACCCCCACTAGTCAGATACTGATCACTTATTCTATGGAGAGGTCATCAATATTATATTCCGGAAGACCCTTTTAAAGAGGTAGATCCCCCCGACGTCTCCTGTTTTGGCCGTCCTGAGCTGAATGGCCGTCGTGTCATACTGCATTTCAGCGGCGCTTGCAGTTCCCACTCCTGTACCAGAAGTCATCCCCGGGGCGATCAGCTGATGGGCCCGCATTCTAATGGGTTGAACCACATTTCATCTGGACACCCATTGGCAAATACACTTTTGGGTTGGTCTCCATCACACTGTATCAGATTTATATACAGTCTATTAGTCCGCATCCATTCCTGCCCCATATAGAATGAATGGGTTTGCACCCGTTCCGCAATTTGAATGGACCCTAAGGGCTCACGAACGTATGCTGGCCAGGCCCGTGCTGTGGTCCGCTATGCACGGGCAGCGACCGTAGAGTCGCCGTATACGCGGACGCGTTCCATTCAAGTGAATTGGCCCGCATCCGTGATGCGTTGCACAAACAGCCCTTGCCTGTATATTGTGGACCCGCTGTTTGCGGGCCACAATATGGGCACCGGCCAACACAACGGTTGTGTGCATGAGCCCTAAAAATAAGATATTCTGAATATATACTTCTATCTATTTTAAGTGTTTGGCCTACTCCTTTTTTTTTTTTTTTTTTTTTTCTAAATAGATTAAAAAAAACATGCTGATTAATTTCATAATATATCTTTATAAAACCAGAGCTCGGTTTTTCTGATACACAGCTCCAAATCCCCTGCATTGGCGTAGAGGTCAGTGGTACAATTTGTGACTTCCTGCAGCCACCACTAGGGGGAGCTCAGAGCATTCTGTCTTATTATAAGTGCACTGATGCCATTCCCTCCTTCCTTACATGCATGGCACCTTGGACGTAAATTAACCTCTGTTTTTTTTTTTTTGCAGAAATCCCAAACTTTTTGTCAGAAAAAGAGTGCAAGCTCCTCATCCACCTGGCCCAGTTAAAAGGACTCCAAGCCAGCCAGATTCTGCCTGTGGACAGCTACAAGGAAGCCATGGAAAATCTAGAGATAAGCAAGGCTGACCTCTTTAATCTGTTGGATCACAATCAAGATGGGCAGCTTCAGATAAAAGAGGTGAGGAAGGGCCATTCCCTCTTACAGGGGCGATCCAGTAAGGCCTCATGCACACGGCCGTTGTTTTGGTCCGCATCCGCATCCGATGCGGCTTGGATGCGGCCCTATTCACTTCAATGGTGCCGCAAAAGATGCGGAAAGAACTCTGTGTGCCGTCCGCATCCGTGGCTCCGTTCCGTGGTCCGCAAAAAAAATATAACCTGTCCTGTTCTTGTCCGCGTTTTGCGGACAAGAATAGGCAGTTATATTAATGACTGTCTTTGCCGTTCCGCAAATTGCAAAAAGCAGACAGAAGCCATCCGTGTTTTGCAGATCCGCGATTTGCGGACCACAAAACACACAACGGTCAAGTGCATGAGGCCTAAATCAGTCATTATATAATGACAAGTTCTGCAACTTTGTTTCAGTCGTTCAACATTTTGGAAAATCTCTGCTTGCTGCTAGTGAATGGGAACTTGTAATTTAACAGACTGGACTCCAGGCTGATACCTTTACCTGCATTGATACATTGTAACAAGCTGGGAAGTAGATTTACACTAGACTGGATACAACTGTAGCAAAGTCTCAGCTGTGAGGAGTATTAAGTCTATGCTAGTTTTTGGCCTTGGGCTATAGACACAGACGTTTCCATTCACAGGCAGCATGCAGAGATCCTGAAAAAGGAGCCTAATTGTTAATTTTAAAGTGATTTTAAAGAGGTTTGGACAACAGTTATCTCCTATACACAGGATGAAGTATAAATGTTTATTTGGACAGGGTCTGTATGAGGATGTTCTCATTCACATCCTGCAGAGATCTTGAAAATAGACAGCATGCAGAGATCTTGGAAAAAAAGGAGCATAACTTTCCATTGTACAGTGATTAAAGGGGTTGACTTATCTCACATATTGTGGCATATCGTGAGGATCCTACCTCTGGCACCCGCTCCTACCTCCAGAACGGGGCCCCTAAAGTGATGGAGGGTGCACTGCACATGCACAGCTATGGAACGGTTGGAAATAGCCAGTGCTCTGCTATCTTCATGGGGTGGCCGCATTCTCTTTCATTTTGGAGGGCCCCCAACAGTTATAAGAACAGAGGTCCCGTGTTCCCCATTTCAGTGGAGCAGCGGCCTTGCATGTCGCCTGACGCTCCATTGAACTATGGGACTGCAGCAGATAACCAAGCGCTGCGTGCAATTCTCTGCCCATAGACTTGCATGGCAGCGGACACGCCTGATTGCCGCTCCACTGAAATAGGGAAACACGGGACCTCCTTTCTGGTGACTGTCAGTGCTTCTTGTGGTCAGACCCCCAAGTTAGACATTTCTATTTGTATAGTATTGCTAGAGTAACCTTTATACCTTTTATATGTAAAATATCCCACATGATAGCATAAAAATTCACATTGTAACTGGGGCATCTACAGGATAAAGTGGCCCTCGGTGGTGACATTAGTCACTGGCAGAACTGATCGCCTGGATCACTGGGTCTATAAGGGTCCATTCACACGTCCGTATGTGTTTTGCGGATCTGCAAAACACGGACACCAGCAATGTGCGTTCTGTATTTTGCGGCCCGCACATCGCCGGCACTCTCATAGAAAATGCCTTTTCTTGTCCGCAGTTGCAGACAAGAATAGGACATGTTCTATATTTTTGAGGAATGGAAGTGCGGATCCGCAAATGCAGATGCGTACAGCACATTCTGGCCCCATTGAAAATGAATGGGTTCGCACCTGTTCCGCAAAATTGATCACTATATAGACTACAATAGAGCGGTTCTAAACAATCTTCTCGGGGTCCCGCCGTCTCTGGCGTCCCCTGGCACCCGTCCTGTACTTGGAGCCTTGAAGCAGCAACACCAGAGGACTTAGGACCTGCGCCACCCCCCATCTAAAGTCAGTGAGCGGTCATTAAAGTGTTAATCTGATCAGGTTTGGATATGTGAAGTGAATGGAACGTCGCACATTCAGTCTATTCAGACCCTGGTGGTCTGTCTCATGCCCTGGTGTCTCATCAGTCTATGCGTCCCCATCCCCCCGTCCTGAGCTGTCACATTGGTAGGTAATGACGAGAAGCAGCTCCCTGCAGTTAAGATCTCTGCATCCAGACAGCAAGGAAAGCAAATCGCCCCTTTTCCCTCTGCCAAAAACCTCTCTGACTCGATAGGGTTTCCGCATTTATGTAACTAATGAAAAGTTCGGCAACTTTATAATATTCTTTACGTTTCATCTGCTTGTTGTCAGGGAATAGGAGCGATCACGACTCTTATTCGGTGGGTGAAAACCTCTGCAGACCGAAAGATTCTCGCAGCTGGGGGTTTGCTCCAGTAGTATCCGATGTAGACGATGCTTCGTGAGCTGCTCACATTTCTCTCTTCTGTGCTGATAGTCTGTTACAGTGTATCAGTCTGGGGTCCAGGCTTTTCAGCTCCCAGAGGATTGTCTAGACTGGATACAATTGTAACAGATGTGTATTAGGTTTGTTTGGGTTTCCAGCCTTTGATTGTAAACAAGATACTTGCCATTCACTGACAGCAAGAAGAACGTTTGAAAATAATGAAACATTCATTGAAAGAAGTGCATTAGGAAAGTAGGAGAACCATTTATTGTAAAGTGATTATACTTTATTGATATGAAATTGGGCCGCCGCTCCTTAAAGGGGTCCTCTGGATTCTCAAAAACCTAATTATAGTAGTTTTCCTCCTTCCCTCTTCTCATAGTATCCTACTTCCATGGATGAGCTACACCCAGCCTGCCTTCCCGTGAAGACCTCCTACATTACTGTGCTTCTCATGGAAGTTTCTTCCTGCTTTGCTCGAACCCTCATAAAAACCATTATGGACGGCCATATTTATATTATGCTCTTCCCTGATACAGCAGACCGTACATTAGCGGTGGCACGTGCCATATAAACATGCCCGCCGCTCCTACATTTCATTTTTATTGCTGGGGGGGGGAGACGGGCGGCTGGCTCAGACCCATCCCCTGAATCTACTGTGTGAGCCATGGAAAACGGCGTCAGAGGCTTCCAGTTACAGATATTACCGTCTCTGCCTGCGCCTTACCCCATTACCCATGTTCTCGCCACCTATAATCTGCAGTAGGAAGGACAGATGTATTCCGAATCCATCTCAGAGCCGTTCATGTCTGGCGCCGCTTTATCCGGACTTCCAAATATCTGTATTTATTCTGTGATTTATTCCTTTAATCCAACATACAATAAACCAGGAATTCTGATAATTTAGTTCCTGTTATAACAATATAAAATGGGGGTCATTTTACTGGAGCAAAGAGAAGCAGGAAATGTCTCTGATTTTAAAAAAAACACCGAAATATTAGATATATTGTATATCAGAATATCTAATGGGAACCTATCAAGTCCCACTGATCACTGATTAAAAATAGAGATAGATAGATAGATATGAGATATATATGAGCTAGATAGATAGATAGGAGATAGATAGATAGATAGATAGATATGAGATAGATAGATAGATAGATAGATAGGAGATAGATAGATAGATAGATAGGAGATAGATAGATATGAGATAGATAGATATGAGATAGATAGATAGGAGATAGATAGATAGGAGATAGATAGATAGGAGATAGATAGATAGGAGATAGATAGATAGGAGATAGATAGATAGATAGGAGATAGATAGATATGAGATATATATGAGCTAGATAGATAGATAGGAGATAGATAGATAGATAGATAGATATGAGATAGATAGATAGATAGATAGATAGGAGATAGATAGATAGGAGATAGATAGATAGATAGGAGATAGATAGATATGAGATAGATAGATAGGAGATAGATAGATAGGAGATAGATAGATAGATAGATAGATATGAGATATATATGAGCTAGATAGATAGATAGGAGATAGATAGATAGATAGATAGATATGAGATAGATAGATAGATAGATAGATAGGAGATAGATAGATAGGAGATAGATAGATAGATAGGAGATAGATAGATATGAGATAGATAGATAGGAGATAGATAGATAGGAGATAGATAGATAGGAGATAGATAGATATTAGATAGATAGATATAGATATGAGATAGATAGATAGATAGATATTAGATAGATAGATAGATAGATAGGAGATAGATAGATAGATAGATAAGAGATAGATAGATATGTTATTTTATTTTTATTTTTTATTATTTTATTTATCTTCTTTACAGGTTTTAACCCATTCTCGCCTGGGGAATGGAAGGTGGATGACACCTGAGAATATTCGGGAAATGTATACGGCGGTGAGAGCAGACCCAGATGGAAATGGTGAGCAGCACGAGACGCGCTGTCTGCGCTGGAGATGTTAAACATGCCGCTCAGTGTCAGTATGCTGCGTGCATGCTCTCCAGAAACGGAGCCCTGTGTTTATATGACGGCACTACCCCTGTTGTGTCTTAATGGATATCGTCTGTCCTGTGCCTGGAAAGGGATTAGGATAGAATTTCTACAATGTAGTGCCTACTAAAATATGGAATCCAGGTCTTCTTATTTACTAATGGGTCCTAGTTTCTAGAACTGCGTTAACCACTTATTTCACGGTTTCCGTTCTTGACCTCTTACCTAAAGCCCATGAACATCTTGGTGAGCGTTGTTTTTTATTATTGCATTATACTCGTTTGTGGCTAAAAATAATTGTTGCAATTGGCCTTTATTAAAGATTTCGAGCAGTTTTTGTGATACAGGGGTTAAATGTCAGTCTATTTGCAGTTACTTTCTCTGATCTCCTGACCTCATAAACACTCATTTGAGCCATAGTCTTATCAGTTTGATAACAATTTAGCTATAATGAGTGTCTGAGGTCAGGAGATCAGAACAGAGCTATACATGAGCCAAGACACAACAAAAAGTAACTGCAAATAGACTGAAATTTAAAGGGGTTTTCCCATCACATACAATGGGGACATATCGCTAGGATATGCCCTCATTGTCTGACAGGTGCGGGACCCGCACCTACAACGAGAACAGAGCGGGGAGAGCTGTGGCTGGAGGACCCCAGATTTCCCGGGGTCTGTCAGCACCAATCGCTGCTCCCCGCTGCTGCCATAGAAGTGAATGGGAGCACACCACGCACGCACGGCCCCTGCTTCCATTCATTTCTATGGGGCAGACGGAAATATCTGAGCCATAGCTCGGCTATTTTCAGCGGCCCCATAGAAATGAATTGAGTGCGGCTGCGCATGCGCAGTGCACCCTCTGTTCATTTCCCTGCTCCGTTCTCATTGTAGAGGTGGGACCCGCACCTATCAGACAATGGGGGCATATCCTAGCGAAATGCCCCCATTGTCTGAGATGGCAAAACCCCTTTAACCCCTGTATCACAAAAACTGATAATTTTTTTTTTTTTTATAAAGACCTATTGCAAAAATGTTTTCTAGCCCAAAATGCAATCATAACAAAAACATTGCCTCAAGGGTTTCAATAGCCTTTAAAGGGGCTGTCCACCTGGATTACATTTATATATGGCTCTGAGTGGGTTAAATAAAAGAAGCATTATGATGGGGGACTCTGTTCTCTTAATAGGTTGGGGCCCCCAACTACCGGACATTTATGGCATCTCATAGGGACCTCATCCCCAATCTTACTATGTGCGTATCCCAACCCTGACCCATCTCTTCAGCCTATGAATAACCACTGATGTCTCCCCTCTCTAAATATTCAACCATCACGCCCATCCTTGAAGGGGTTCTCCACTTTGGACAGTCTCTGCTTGTTAGAAGGGTCCCCTGACAATGAGATGATCACAGAGTGTCCCTCTTAGGCCTCATGCACACGACGTTTTTTTTTTTAAGGTCCGCAAAAACGGGGTCCGTAGGTCCGTGATCCGTGACCGTTTTTTCGTCCGTGGGTCTTCCTTGTTTTTTGGAGGATCCACGGACATGAATCACGGACGCGGATGAAAATCTTGTGTGCATCCGTGTTTTTTCACTGACCCATTGACTTGAATGGGTCCGTGAACCGTTGGCCGTGAAAAAAATAGGACAGGTCATATTTTTTTCACAGCCAGGAAAAACGGATCACGGATGCGGCTGCCAAATGGTGCATTTTCCGATTTTTCCACGGACCCATTGAAAGTCAATGGGTCAGCGAAAAAAAACGGAAAACGGCACAACGGCCACGGATGCACACAACGGTCGTGTGCATGAGGCCTTACTGGGATCCCCAGTGATCAGGGGAAATCTGGGGCAGTGTTCCCTCTAAGCTGTGCGGGTGCGCGGCCGCACAGCAATTACAGTGCAGTCCGCTCAGCGCTCACCCTGCTGGCAGAATGCCCACATTTATTTATCCTACGTCCTACTCCTACATGACGTTCGGTGTGCGGCTCAGCGGGGCGCCGCCTACCCCATATGGCCGCGCTACCGATGCCTCCTCCTCCTTTTTCCGACCGGAAGAGGAGGACTGAGCACACAGCAGCGGGGCGAGGTAACATGAAGGCGGCGGCAGCGCCATCTTAGAGGCTAGAGGGAGTCTTTAATGAGTGTCGTGTTTTTCTTCTCCCTTCAGCTCAGGGTAAATGTACGAGGAGAGGAAGTGTCAGCAATAAGAGTCTCCCTACTAGCACTAGAATGATGGCCCCCTCGTTGTATATAGTGATATGGGCTATGATGGTATAAGCTGGGCGTCTCCTCTCCTATACATATTTTTTTATGTATAGCTGGTATGACCTAGGTATAGACCATGATGCTGGTATAACCTAGGTATCTGCCTGTGTTATACAGGAGACGCCCACTTGCCAAGGTTATACCAGCATGGTTCATATTGTATACAAGAAGATGTATAACTGATACCAGCTGTACATATATAATTATACAGGAGATGCCCAGGTTATACCAGCATGCTCCATATCACTATATACAGGAAGATGTATAACTTATACCGGCTGTACATATATAATTATATACAGGAGATACCCAGGTTATACCAGCTGTACATATAACTATGTACAAGAAGATGTATAACTTATACCAGCTGTACATATATAATTATATACAGGAGATGCCCAGGTTATACCAGCATGGTCCATATCACTATATACAGGAAGATGTATAACTTATACCGGCTGTACATATATAATTATATACAGGAGATGCCCAGGTTATACCAGCATGCTCCATATCACTATATACAGGAAGATGTAAACCTTATACCAGCTGTACATATATAATTATATACAGGAGATACCCAGGTTATACCGGCTGTACATATATAATTATATACAGGAGATGCCCAGGTTATACCAGCATGGTCCATATAACTATGTACAAGAAGATGTATAACTTATACCAGCTGTACATATATAATTATATACAGGAGATACCCAGGTTATACCGGCTGTACATATATAATTATACACAGGAGATGCCCAGGTTATACCAGCCTGCTCCATATCACTATATACAGGAAGATGTATAACTTATACCAGCCGTACATATATAATTATATACAGGAGATGCCCAGGTTATACCGGCTGTACATATATAATTATATACGATTATCTCTTGTTTGATTGCCCTATCGCCCACCATTGACTAAGCATTGCCCGTCTCTAAGCCGACCCCTCTCGGCAGCTGCCAAGGCTTAGAGGGAACACTGATCTGGGGGGAAACCTGACTGTGAGGGTTCTGCTTCCTTGCAGCGCCACCACAGGAGAAATGAAGTATTACATGGTGTACATTCATATCCATATCATTCATATCAGCCGCCCCGACACATCAGACTCTTCCCCACCATCTAAAACCAACCTGAAACTCGCCTCTTCGGGAAAGCCCACAATAACCCTGCTGCCACTACACGGCCACCTGAGCAGCTCCTACCCGCACCTACAGTCTCCTTCCTGTGTAGATTGTATGCCCTCGCGGGCAGGATCCTCTCTCGCCCTGTACTGTTGTATCCCCTGTGAATAGGTCGGCCATGATACTCCACAACAGAGGCCATCACAGTGCCCCCGACCAAATAAAGATCTGTACCCTAGTGATGTAGGAGGGCATTATCCCCCTCTAAGTGACTGCACCGCCCCACAGCTGCCTGCACAGCACAGCCCTCTGTCTAAGGCCTCATGCCCGGCCGTGCTCGGGCACCAGCCGTGTGCACCCCGCATCACGGATGCGGACTCATTCACTTGAATGGGTCTGCAATCCAGAAGGTCGGTGCCACAGAGTGCTTCTGTGGGGTTTCTGCCCGTGCCTCCGCAGGGCATGCACTACATTTTTTTTGTGGTGCAGATGGACCACGGACCCGTTCAAGTTTGGTGGGTGTGGATCCGTCTGCGGAATCCGCACAGACGGTGCCCGTGCATTGGGGACCACTAATTGCGGTCCCCAATGCACGGAACGGCCGTCTGCAGGAGCCCTTATACTGAGGAGTAACAATAAGAGCACGGTCTGCAGTTCTTCAGAAATAATTTTCAGCCCTGGAGGGATATGGAGATTTCTCCCCAGGGATTGAGCAGCTCCAGACATCATTATGTTACTGTAGGAATGTCTAGGACGTTGCGCAGTTTTAGGATTTCCTGGTGACCGCTCCTTTTTTTCATAGGTGTCCTCAGTCTGGAGGAGTTCAAGAAACTAAACCTCAGGGACTTCCACAAGTACCTGGGCAACCGAGAGATCACCATGAACGACTTGGTGAGGAACAGTCAGCACACCTGGCTGTACCAGGGAGAGGGCGCCCACCAGGTGCTGAGATCCATACGTCAGAGGTAGGTATCTATATAGTATTGGAACCCATAACCCCCATCTTCCTCTCGCCCCATTATTCGGCCAGTTCGTCACCCATTGGGGTGGAGAGGAGATGAGTGGTCTCAGCATCTATATAGCAGGAGAGCTTAGAACGGGAGGCTTCAATGCTGAGGTAAGGTGATCAGTGGATGAAAGGGCAGGCATATGGATGGTGGCCAGTGAAAGGGCTCCGTGAGTGCATGCCACCATAAAGTGCCAGCCAGGGCGCCAGCAGAAAGAAAAATTGATTCATCCTATTTCAAAGGGCTGCAGAGTAATGTGTCCTGGGACCACTCACGGGTCTGCCGAGGGTTCATGGAACCACATACGGGGCAAATTATCATCAATCCCTGTAATCGGTCATCCTGGTATCCGGCTGTCAAGCTCCAGCGCTGCCTCCTGCTTTCGGGATCCAGAAGAATCCAGTAGTAGATGATGTAAAGTACGGAGAAGATCTGCCTATTACGGCTACGGCACCCACAGCACCCCGTGGGGCCACACTGCACCCACGTATGTCATAGGTGGTGTCTGCGTAAAAATTCTGTCCTATTTCATGGGATGCTGCGGAACATCTTCATAATACAATGCTATATGGTGGAACCATATGGCGACACACAGAACACATAAAACTCAGCACTAAGGGGCCCCGGGGAAATGCAGGTGCCCACAGACATTAGATTAACGTCAAACGAACCCCTCGTCTCCCCAATTTTTGCCACCACCAGCCGACTATCTGATGGGGGAAGTGGGTTGTTGAATTATCCATGTTCTCGGGGAAACAAGCCCTTCCCCTGGCACTTTTTGTGCCCAGCGGGCATGTGTAGGGAAGGGGAGACCTAGGAAATTGAAGAAAATTTTGTAAAAACTTGCACAGACTTGGGGCGGCACCAGGAGGATTAGCCGATAGGTCATCAATATTTGACTCCCAAAACCCCCTATGATCAGCTGTTTGAAGGAGCAATGTGGCCTCCTCATAGTATACCAAGCCCAGCGCTGTGCATGTATAGTGGCTGTGTTTGGTATTGCAGCTGGGGCTGCCAGGGGTCATACCACCAACCATCAGGTATTGATGACCTATACCTAAGACAGCGGATCCATATTTACAGGCTTCCATGTTTTCACCAGTCCCCTCCTTCTCCGACCAGGTCTTGGCCCCCTCACCCTTGAGCTCTCGTCACTGTATATTTGAGGCCAGAACAGTGATTGCAGATCTTGTGAAAACTCTTATCTGCATAATCCACTCCCGGAGTTTATTTACTGAGCCTAATGTAGTGTTAATTGAGGGACGCAGAGGAAATGAGAATCCAGCCCTGTCGGTAATTATCAGCAAACACCCGCCGCCCCCGTGTTTACTTTCATTAAGTCTTTCCTAATCAATCCCATGCATCACTTGATTGGCTGGACCCCGTTCACACGCAGCGTAAAGACCGTGGTAATAATGGCTGCCACAAAGCAAAACGCTGCAAAGGGAGTCATTTCAGCAACGCCTGGCTGTAAAAAAAACCGTAAAAAATGCTTGTAAAAATACAAACCTGGCACGTTCCCACATGGCGGATACACTGCGGATTAGATGGCGGGCAGAAGATCCCCCAGCGCCTGTGTTACGGATCCATAACATGTTAATTTATGCTGCGGATTTCACGCTTTGCAACATCTAAAAAAGATCTTCACCCAATCCGTGAAAAAAATCGTAACACGTAACCCTTGCTGCAGATTCGCCAACAAAATTGCTCTGTGTGTTCGGACCCTGAATTGACATGCGGCGTATTTAAAGGAGCACCTGTCAGCAGAATCAACACTATTATATCAGACCTACAGCCTGGTAGGGACGATCCTGCTGATTAGGCCTCATGCACACGACCGTGGTTTGGGTCCGCAGCCGAGCTGGCATTTTTTTGTGGGTGGGATGCGGACCCATTCACTTAGATGTGTCCAGATCCGTATCTCCGTTCCGCAGCCCTGAAAAAAAATAATAGGATATGTCCGATTCCTGTCCGTATCACGGACAAGGATAGGACTGCTCTGTTGAGGGCCGGACATTCCATTCCGCACGCGACCGGCATCCGTGTTTTGCAGATCCGCAATTTGCGGACCGCATAACGGACACAGTTGTGTGCAAGAGGCCTAAATATGATACCTGTCTTGTAAAAATCAGTTGTGGCGTTCCCGAGGAAAATTTTTTTTTAATTATTTATGCAAATTAGGATTTCTAGGCCCCGCCCCTCACCTCATCATACCATCTGTTTCTGGGAAAGAAAAAAAATATTCTTTTTTTTTTTTTAATTTGTCTGAATCCCAGACCATCCCTTTAAGGACTGATGCTCACAAACATATTACAGCTCCACAAGGTCTCACTTATAGAGTCTATGGGACCGCACCGCCATATGGAAAAAAAAATGTGGCGTGCCGTGTAAGTTTCATTTCAGAGCTGTTCATCCTAATCTTCCTGGTTCATAAACGAGAGAAAACCACACTGAAAACAGAACCTTACAATGTTTTACAGTGACAACCGCCATGGGCGCTGTGAAGGCTTCTGGTAGCGGTTGTCAGCCTAGAAATTACTTCTTTGCTGGATAGTATAGAACAGGGATGTCAAACACCACAGCTATCAGGCATGCTGGGAGTTGTAGTTTTGCAACAGCTGGCGGGGGGCGGCAGGTTTGACATTCCCATAAGAAAGGATTTACGACCTTTGGTATATTCACGTTCTAGAGTCATCCGGTTAACCCATCTGCCCCCAGACGTGGTGGAGAACAGCGAGCCCCTGCAGGTGGTGAGGTACGACACCTGGCGGCCATTACCATGCCCACATGGACAGCGGGCCAGTGTTTCCCGAGACGGCATGTGCCCATACCAAGCTGACGACCAATGAAAGTGCCGCATTTGAAACCTCCTGTCGGTAAGACAGCCCCTGCCCCCGCCGTCACTGCCATTCATTACACGTAGCTGCAGATGGCGGCACACATTGAATGCCTGTGCATATAGCGTAGTTGTATTTACAAGATTGTCACTCTCAGGCTTCCGTAGATCAGGCTCTGAACGGACTATAGAGTACGAGCCACAGAGAGGGCAGGCGAGCAGGGACGGGGCAGGACTGTGAAGCCTGGGGGACCCGGGGGCTAAATGATAGACAGACAGACATGAGACAGACAGACATGAGACAGACAGACATGAGACAGACAGACATGAGACAGACAGACATGAGACAGACAGACATGAGACAGACAGACATGAGACAGACAAATATAAGATAGATACAGAGAGAGGGGGATAGATAGTGTTTATACTTAGTGCAGTTGTCTGTATTATGTATGTGCACCCCTTATTATATGTACAGCGCTATGGAATGAATGGCGCTTTAATATTAATAGATAGATATGGACTCATTTCTCCTCTGTCACATGCTGCATTGTGATAAATGTAATGACATCTTTCTGGTGTCTGTGGAATGCAGAGATGGTGTAATGCCGCCCTCTGCTGGATGTATAGACATATTACATGCTGGGTCTGCGTTGACAAGTGACTTGTCTGCAATGGTGCTGTGCACCAGGGGTGTAGATGTAGGGGCCCGAACTCAGCATCTAAAAGATTTTATTGTCATGGCCCCCTCAACAGTATTATACCATGACAGTATATACAGTCTATATATATATATATATATATATATATATATATATAGGCCTGGTCTGAGAGAGCGATTTATGTGACTAGCCACAGGAGTGGGGGTTGCATGGGAGGAGGGGGTTTGCAAAAAAGTTTCTAGTGAGGGGCCCCTTTCAAAAATTTACTGTGGGGTCCAGTCATTTCTAGTGACTCCACTGCTGTGCACTTTTTTCTCAGGTATGTGACGGTTCTTTTCTATTTAAACAATGTCACCGGGGGTGGCGAGACGACATTTCCAATCGCAGATAACAGGACCTATGAAGAGATGGTGAGTCGTCTATCACTATGCGCAGAACACTTGCCACAATGTTTGATCATCCTTATAACAGCTTTAATATATATATACACAGTATATCTGTATATGCGCACCCTATAATTGTTGGTGCCCCTAGAGACATGATGTGGACCCCTTAGTGTACACGTACCACAGGGTAAGGCCTCGTGCACACGTCCGTTGTTTGGGTCCGCATCCGAGCATGCAGACCCATTCATTTCAATAGAGCCGCAAAAGATGCGGACAGCACTCCGTGTACTGTCCGCATCCGTGGCTCCGTTCCTGCGGCCCTGCAAAAAAAATATAACATGTCCTATTCTTGTCCGCGATTTGCGGACAAGAATAGGCATTTATATTGCCGACGCCTGTTCCATTCCGCAAATTGCGGAAGGCAACGCGGGCGCCTTCCGTTTTTTGCGGACCGCAAGAAACGGCACAGTCGTGTGCATGAGGCCTTAGACTGTGATCATGGTGGTTAGGGGACTCCCTAGCAGGATAGTAATAGAATGCATGGATAGGAGTCTACATGTCGTGTCCCTTTGATTTCAGCCCATCCGACTCTCCCTCGTACCCGGTACATGCAGAGGTTACATCTTTTCCATGTGAGATTTTACATTTTGTGTCGCTTTTCTTACAGTCTTTAATCCAGAATGACGTTGATCTGAGAGACACGCGGAAACATTGTGACAAGGGGAACTTGAGAATTAAGCCTCGGCAAGGAACAGCTGTCTTCTGGTACAATTACCTGTCTGATGGCAAAGGTGCGCAGAGTGTTGCCTTAAAGGGATTGTCTACTTTAAACACCCCAGTGCTTATTAATATAATTATTATACTGGGGGAGCTCTTTTTTGTTATACCGAGCTCCAAATCCTCTACATAGACAGTTATATGCACCACTAGGGGGAGCTCACTGCATACTGAGTTATTATGGAGTTCAATGTATAATCAGTATGCAGTGAGCTCCCTCTAGCGGTGGCTTCAGGTAGAGAAAATGTCATAATCTAAATATATGTCATTGCAGGAAATTCGGAGCTCTGTATCAGAAAAACGGAGCTCCGCCAAATAAAGAAGAGCATTTACCTAAAAATGACACGATAAGAAAAGTTGGACATTTACAGATTTTTTTTCAGATTTAAAGGGATTGTCAAGCCCAATATCAATCTTTAAATCCTCACCCTGCATGACCTGTCGAGTGAAGCATACCTGCTCTCTGACGCTTGGTTCCGGCTCCTAGAGTCCACTCTTCTCTGGACATCCAGCGCCACAAGTAAACATCCAGTATGGACGGGGTCACATGCCGTTTGAGGAACACATCACCGATGCTAGCAACATTGGCTGCAGTGGTGCACATGACCCTGTCCAGGTCAGATGTTTACTTGCAGCAGTGGAGGTCCAGAGAAGATAGCCTGGGACCCAATGATCTGGAACTAAGTGTCAAGTACCAGGTATGCTACACCCGACAGGTACCGCAGGGTGGTGTGGGGGGTCTAACAAATTGATATGGGGCTGGACAACCCCTTTAAAGAAATACCACAGGCAGAGCTAAAACACTGTTTTATGCTTAGTGCAGAGCCTGAGGGGGTGGGCGTGGCATAGGGAAGCTTTCTTTGGGGTTCTTTGTCATGCTCCTCCCTATTGTCGTCTCTGGAGTGTTCCTTTTAACAATGACCTCTTGAGCGTCATCTTTCCCTTTCCTTTTTTAGGCTGGGTGGGGGATTTGGATGAGTTTGCGCTCCACGGCGGCTGCCTCGTGACAGAGGGAATCAAATGGATTGCCAACAACTGGATCAACGTAGATCCCAACAAGAGCCGTCAGCTGTGGTTCCAGCAGGAGATGGCCCGATACGCCAAAGAGGACCAAGAAGGCCAGAAGGAGTGGACAGTAGATAAGTCATACAAGGACATCCACATGGACTTATAACAGGAGGACAGCATGGCTGGAGGTAGACGTGGGTGCCGAGCACGGCCATCGCTTACCCCGTCATTTACACGCCCTGTTCTTCTTCTTCCACTTCCTTTGAGGATTCGGTAGGGCTGTCATCCAGGCTCAGTGCCACAGGGAGGCGCCGGTGAGAAGGGTCTGCATGGCTGTATACAGGGGGTACAGTAGAGAGGGGCCCTGTGTGGTCAGGGCAGCGACAATGAAGTCACACTGAGCTAGATTCACTGGCTTCGCGTTACGAGTCTGGGTCCATGTGCCCAGGTTCCGTTTTTCTTTTGTTTGTTTTTTTGCAGCATTTTCAATATCGCTTGTCCGAAGACCCTCAATCACCATCAAAAATGACCATTCATATCACCCGTGAGTGTGGACAACCGATGGAGAACCTCCACCAGGAGTATCTAAAATGACCATTTTGTCTGTTCAATGGAGTTGCCGGCTGCCTTGTCCCTATGACAACACTTCCAGTTCTGTGCTCTAGGGGGCCAGCATTATTATAAGGGATAGAAATCATGATCAGTGTCCACATCGGATATCGGTAAGAACACTAACTGTCGAAAGGTAAGGACCAGGGTTTAGGATCTATGCAGGCTTCTACAAGACACTCTGGATCTTCAGTATTTAATATCTTGGACCCCAGAAAGTTGTAAAATTTCGACAGAGAACATAGCAAAGGGGCTTTTATGTCCACCATTGTCGGGTTCAGACCCAACATTCTGCACTGATTAATCTTTGACTATATCTTTAAAGCGGACAAATCCCCCACATGGACATAGAGGTGACTGATAAAATTCTGTATTCCTGCAGTCACCACTAGGGGGCGCTCACTGTATGTATATATTATACGTTGAGTGCCCTCAACTGGTGGTTGCAGGGAGAATGAATTTTATTATTTTAATGCTATGCAGATGTTTGGTGTGGGAAAAAATTATTACCGGTGTGTTTATATATATATATATATATATATATATATATATATATATATATATAATTTAAAGGGGTTGTCCATGTCTTTAATACTAATGACTAATGATACTTAGGATAGGTCATCAGAATATGAGGGGTCCAACTCCCAGCACTCGGTCCTCCTTGCAGCTTACCAAGCACAGCGCTGTCCATTGGATAGTGGCCGTGCTTGGTACTGCAGCTCAGCCCCCTTCACTTGAATGGGATTGACCCCCGCCTAGGCCATTTGACCGATGAATGTGACGTCACTGTCCCAGGAAGAGGGACTTAGGGAGTGCCACTGTCTCTTCAAATAGCTGATTGGCAGGGGTGCCGTTAGACCCCCACCGATCACATACTAATGACCTATCCTGAGAATAGGTCATCAGTGTTAAACACTCAGTCTTTAATAATTATCCATTTTCAGTTCGCTGATATCTGTTTGAAACCTTCTTTTAGTTTCAGACATGTGGATATGTCCCTACCAGTAATACATTCTGGATCTGTGCAACCAGGATGCTGCTGTCTTCACTAGCTCTCATGTATGAAGGATCTCCTCTCACTCGTAGTGACAGTCACCGATGCCGAGGAGTGTGTGATTTTCCTTTCTGTTGTAGAGTCAACCATGGATGCTCTGCTTTTTATCTACACTTGTACACAGACTATGTGCTTCTCCTCCTCCTGCAAGTTGCCTTGTGTGCTGTGTCCTTTCCTCCCTATCTACAACCTATGTGATCTGTCCTCTTGGATGCTTTCTGCCCCCCTCCTCTCCACACTCTGATCTGCCTTATACACCCTCTTCCCCCTCCCTGCTGCTATCTCTAACGCTGAGAGAAGGGAGTGGGAGAGCAGAAACAGAGCAGAAATCTGAATTGATTTATGTCAGATTCCGCAGCGCAGCAGCAGCTAGGTGAAGGACTTGCACACACTGTGCAGAAGAAAAATGGTAGGAAATTTTAGTTTCATTTTAAGGCTTTAACTCTATGTCTATGCAGGGGATATTGAGCTCTTAAGAAGTGAGCGTTCTTATCTATCATACCTGCGCATGTGTCCAGGCGCTTTATCATCAGACGGGTGGGGTCACTTTTTTTTTTTTTTACATTATTTGTACCAAAAAAAACAACAGTCAATTTTATTTAATGAAAATCAGGGTATTCTATTAAAGGGGTATTCCCATCTCAGACATTAATGGCATATCCATGGGGCCCTGCCGTACAGCCTCGTGAATGGAGAAGTGGTCGCGCATGCGCAGCTCTGTACAAAGCCAAGCGTGCCTACTCTCTCTACATTCACAGTGGCTGCCACACGGGGCCCTTGCCCGAGATAGATGCGGGTCCCAGAGGTGGGACTTATGCCTTTCGGATATTTATGGCATATCCCTTTAATTAAGAATGAATGTAGATGTGGGGTTTCAGTAGTCACTTGGGTTCCACTTTACTGGTGGAAGCGCTGAAACGGCATTAACCCTCTCAGAGAATCTTATTTATTTATTAAAAGGTGTATATTTTGGAGATCTGTAGCTTTAAATAATCCAGAATCCTGCGAGGATGAGGTTTACATATCAAGAGCGAGAGGATATCCTAAGCCTGTGATGGCTAACCTCCGGCACTCCAGCTGTGGCAAAACTACGACTCCCAAGATGCACACTTGCTTGGCTGTGCTCAGAACTTAATAGAAATGAATGGAGCATGCTGGGAGTCGTAGTTTCACCACAGCTGGAGTGCCGGAGGTTATCCATGGCCCTTACGGGATGTCCTTCATGTCAAATATGGTCTCCAGCTACGTGTCAAACGTGTGTCTGATATAACTGTGTGCGCAGCTGTTATCACAATCATTATATTTACCGTTTTATCATAATGTCCTTTTTAGGTCCAACATTTTGTGCTGATTAATTTCTTAATATTTTTGTAGGAGTTGGAGATGTTTTATCTGATACAGTTCCAAATCCTTTGTCAATGTATAGAGTTAAATTACAGTTACCTACAGTCACCACTAGAGGGAGCTCACTGCACACAGTGTTATTGTTGAGTTCAATCTATGACCAGTGTGCAGTAAGCTCTTGGGCTCCCTCTAGTGGAGGCTGCAGACAGACAGAATCTTATCATTTAATTATATGTAGGAGATTTGGAGCATTGCGTCAGAATATGTTAAGAAATGAATAAGCACATCACTTTAGACCTGCTCAAAAAATAAAAATGAGGTTTAAGAGTGGAGATGTACATCAAAGGGTTTCCCCCCCCAATTTCTTGTCTCACAAGAAGCATAATACAGAAGATACTTACCCTCATCAGGAATCTGCCCCTCTGTGCTTCCCATGATCATTTGTATCCAATGAAGTGAGATATGATCACAGTATGTATTGTTTATCGTCTCTGTGGTGCTGTATGCACATCTACGCAGCACCGTGCCATTATGGTTCGCATAGGATGCAGTCTCAGTGAGGATCGGGGGCAGAATTCCAAGTGTGGGGGAGATGTAGGGTAGAAAAAAAAAAAATTGATGGCATCAAAAAGCCCTTCAAGATGACCATAGGCATTAGAGCACAGTCTGCTGACAACTAGACCTTCAGAAAGTCAGCTGACAACTCAAATAACATATCAGACTCCAGCACAAGAAGAAACCATACTCAGTGTTATTCAGGTCTACTCTAGAGTTTACAGGTTTGTCGTCATTGTAATGTTGTGTCTGTGTGGTGCTTGCTGCCTGAAACGCGTGGGTTGGATTGCACTTCTTCACTGTTTACACACCTGGGATCAGGCCGGTTATTGTATGAACTATTCCACGTTATTTCTCTGCACGATTCACTTTACTTTGTCGTTTCCTCTGTTCATGATGTTGTTTGTTCCACCTTTTCAATTATTGAAAAATAAACATTATTTATACCCAAGTGCGTCCTGTGCCGTTCATTGTGCTCCGTGGACAACGAGATATACCGCAGCTGATGTATAGTACATAGGAGCAGTATTATAGTAGTTATATTCTTGTGCATAGGAGGCAGTATTATAGTAGTTATATTCTTGTACAGAGGAGCAGTATTATAGTAGTTATATTCTTGTACATAGGAGCAGTATTATAGTAGTTATATTCTTGTACATAGGGGGCAGTATTATAGTAGTTATATTCCTGTACATAGGAGCAGTATTATAGTAGTTATATTCTTGTACATAGGAGCAGTATTATAGTAGATATATTCTTGTACATAGGAGCAGTATTATAGTAGTTATATTCTTGTGCATAGGAGGCAGTATTATAGTAGTTATATTCTTGTACAGAGGAGCAGTATTATAGTAGTTATATTCTTGTACATAGGAGGCAGTATTATACTAGTTATATTCTTGTACATAGGAGCAGTATTATAGTAGTTATATTCTTGTACATAGGAGCAGTATTATAGTAGTTATATTCTTGTACATAGGAGCAGTATTATAGTAGTTATATTCTTGTACATAGGAGCAGTATTATAGTAGTTATATTCTTGTACATAGGAGCAGTATTATAGTAGTTATATTCAGGGCCGTTTCTAGGGGCGGGCGGGACGGGCGGCCGCCCGGGGCGCTGTCAGAAGGGGGGCGCCGGCAGGGGTGCCCTCTTGTCGTTTCTCGGCCGTGCGCCCTGGCTCCCTCCCTCTGACATCTCGCCTGACCTGCGCCCGAGTGCCGAGTCCTCTCACTCTTCAGACAGTGCGGGCGGCACTTACTGACGTCACGCGCCTGCTCCTCCCACTAGGCGGCGCAGGCGCGTGACATACAGTGAGTGAGTGGGTGAGCGCCGCACTGCCTGCCACCGCCCGCCCTGAGCGCCTGAGCAGTGCTGATGCCTGCTGTGAGGCGAGTGATGGTCTGGGGGGGCATTAATTACAATGGGGAGGGGCATTAATTACAATGGGGGGGCATTAATTACAATGGGGGGGCATTAATTACAATGGGGGGGCATTAATTACAATGGGGGGGGGGCATTAATTACAATGGGGGGGCCACTGTGGGAGACATGAAAATGGGGGCCACTGTCACTGTGGGGGACATTAAGTTTAATAAGGATCACTATGGACATTATTTAGAATGGAGGCTGCTGTTGGTGTCATTACTCATTATAACTGTATAATGTCTGATAGGCCTAGCTAGTCCTGAGCTGAGTTATATTACTCTGCCCATGCCCTGTATAATAATGTACCCATCCCTGATACCCCTTAGTTATATTACCCCGCTGGAGTAATATAACTAAGGGGTATCAGGATACATTATTATACAGGGCAGGGTAATATAACTCAGGACTAGGCCTATCAGACATTATACAGTTATAATGACATCCACAGCAGCCTCCATTCTAAATAATGTCCATAGTGATCCTTATTAAAAATAATGTCCCCCCACAGGCAGGCAGTGCGGGCGGCGGCGCTCACTGTACCTCACGCACTGCGTGACGTACAGTGAGTGAGGTGAGCACCGCCGCCCGCACTGCCTGCCTGCCTGTTACCGCCCGCCCGGAGCAGTGCTGAGAGAGAAGCCTGCTGTGAGTGAGAGCCTGAGTCTATGGGACAGTGCGTCACTGTGACCGTCCGTGCAATGTGGTTCCACATTTTTTACAATGGGGAGACACTTATTTCATCGAGCAGTTGTGGGGGGGGGGGGGGGTTTGACACTCGCCCTGAGAGAAATTTTGCCTAGAAACTGCACTGGTTATATTCTTATACATTCTCATAACTACCCTAAGCAGAAAAGAAAGTAAAACCTACCATCACTCACATTCTTATTATCGATGACTGCAGCCGATCTCACACAACCAATACCATAATGAAACTTTCCTCTAGACCAGGGGTGCACAACGTTTCCTGGTTGGGGGCCACATTGCCAGACCGAACCAACGAGGAGGCCTGAAATTAAAATTTAAAGGGGTATTATCAACTGAAATACTGTATTTATGGCATATTGAACACAGCATATACCATTAATGTCTAATTCCAGTTCCAGGACTCCCATCTAATGGGAGAAATACATGAAACATACATGTGAGCAGCCTCCAGATATAGACATCATGTCTGTTACTACATGGTTGGGGGCCGCAGTTGTCCACCCCCTGCTCTAGACTGTAATATACTTCGTACCTGCACTAGTGACCTCCAAGCAGCAGAGGGCGCTCTAACTGACATAGATCAGCGCCTTGCGCCTCCGCTGATTCTTTCTGCGCATGCGTGCATCTGTCTGTCTCACTGTCAGCTGGAAGATGGCGGCGTCCGTGTACAGAGCCGGGAACGCCGCGGGCAAAGCCTTCTTTTGCGCCCGCTCGGTGGGTACAGCTCTCTGCCAGGCAGCGGTGGAGGCCCGGTGGATGTTAGAGGGCTGCTATCATGTGTTATAGGTGATTGGGCAGAGTGGATGGAGAGCCCGCTCATCTGTGTGGTGAAGGTCACCCAGTCCCAGGACACAGCAGGGCCGCCTAGCCCGGTTCTGTGAGGACCCCTGCCCTGAGTAATACCTAGTCCTGTGGGACTCCAGTCTAGACCATTATGCAGGGGTTGTAATCCGGATGTCACTTAAAGGGGATGTCCATGAATGTGGAAATTATCATGTTCCAATTTGCATTAATTAAAACCTGCTCTTCTGGCTCATTGTCCTAAAAAATCTAATGGGATGATGTGGTCATGTGACTGCGACCTGCGGTTGATTATTTTTAGAGATGAGAATGCTGCAGAATCGGGCAGTTTTCCCCGCAGACAGGTTTCCGTTTACATTCATCATGGCAGGATGCTGTCCTCCAAAAACAGCGCCACACTTCTCCACAGGCGGTGTGCGGTATTGCAGCTCAGCACTTTAAAAAGCAGCCATGTTTTTCTGGGCTCGTTACAGTGTGTCAGTGTGCGCTGTTAGGCTCTGAGAGACATGGGCGGCTGAAGCTCCGATTGGGATGTAGTCAAAAACCTCTTGACCCCCTCTAATTTTACTCTAAGGGCCCGTTTAGGTCGGGGTTTATGATGCTGGAATTTTAGCGCGGACTCTGCCAAAGATCAGTCGGCGGCTGTGTGTTTTCTGCCACTGCAGCTCCACTCTATTGACTTGAATGGGGCTGAACTGCAACTAGGCCATGTAACCGATGTACAGTGATGTCACATGGCCTCACGGAGCGCCAGCCTTTTCTAACAGCTGATCACTAGGGGTCCCTGGTAGAGATGAGCGAACTTCTGTTTTAAGTTCGGCGTCTAAAGTTCGGGTTTGGATTAGCGGAGAATCCCGATCTGGAACCGGATATGGATTCCGACTTCCGTTGTGGTCCGTGGTAGCGGAATCCATAACGCGATTCTTCGATAACCCAAACTTTAGACG
The DNA here is from genome assembly GCF_014858855.1 of Bufo gargarizans. Lineage (NCBI taxonomy): Eukaryota > Metazoa > Chordata > Amphibia > Anura > Bufonidae > Bufo > Bufo gargarizans. The sequence continues at coordinate 475,040,675 of NC_058081.1, read as the reverse complement.
CCGAACTTAAAACACAAGTTCGCTCAACACTAGTAGCATCGTGTGCCTGGTCGGACCTTTCGTTGGCCGATCACTCCTCCTGTGGATCTGAATGATAACTTGTTTCTAATGTTTCTCCGACTGCAGCCCGCCCTGTTCTGTCTGAAGAGGAATCGGAGCGCGGTGTCTTACGCCCAGTCGTTGAGTAACATTCCCGATACCCAGATCAGCGCTCTGGACAACGGGCTGCGCGTTGCTTCTGAAGAATCTGGACAACCTACCTGCACCGTAAGTCGTGTTAATAATCGGCGGGATGTGGTTTCCATCAGGGCATCCAGTCACCACGGAAATTCACCATGAAAGCTCCTGTCGCTTTACCTTGTGATTAAGTTAATCTTTAAAGGGTTTGTGAAAGAATCGAAGCGGGGCCGGACTTCCCGGCACCAGCTTCCCGCTCCTTTTCCTCCAGGACTGCAATGCCGCAGCCAATCACTGGCCACGGTGGAGACTGGACCCCCCCCTGCGTCATGTTACCGTTATTCATGATGTAAGGGGATCTGGTCTCCACCACAGCCAGTGATTGGCTGAGGCGATGTCAGACTAGATGTTGACATCGAGGGAGACCACCAGAGCATTGCAGGCCTGCAGCAGGGAGCCGGCGCCGGGAAGCAGGTAAGTAATCATTCTAGGTCCAGCCGCCATTCGTGCACAACCCCTTTAAGATAGAATGTGAACATTTTTGTTTACATCCATATCCTGATCAAGGCAAAACTCTAATGTGTTGTATTGAGCCCCTGGACTGAGCCGAACAGGTATTCATCCTCTGGGTGGAGGATTGCATTCATTCAGTGACAACAAGCAGAGCTCTTGTAGAAAATAAAGATTTTTGTTTGACGCATTCATTTAATTTCTGTCTTTAGGTTGGAGTGTGGATTTCAGCCGGCAGCCGCTATGAGAATGAAAAGAACAACGGAGCAGGATATTTCTTGGAACATCTGGCCTTCAAGGTGGGAGACGATTATGCGGAGGTGGGGGGGGGGGGGATAACCTTTATTACCTTTACATACCTCAAAGGGCCTTTCACATCATATAAAGTGGTGGAAAATTGCTAGGATATGCCAATTCTTTATGCTCCGTGGAGGTCTGATCCCTGGGACTCCACCGATAATGGCAAGGAAGGGGCCCCAGTGCTGATGTAGCGCTGAGTCCCCTTCACAGTCATTTCGAGGTGGCCACACTACACTGCTGTGCAGGGGAAGTGTAGCATAGCTCCATTCAAATGAATGGGGCCAGCTGCGGTTCCTGCACTTCTGGGGGTGCTGGTGTGCAGGGAATTCTTAGATGCACCAGTACTGCGGACCCTTCATTCTCAGGGTCTCTGGTGGTCTTAGAGGTTTAATCCCCCTCTCAGAGATGGTAAATTCTAGCGATGTGCTACTACTTTTCAGCATGGGAATGCCCCTTTAAAGGGACGTGTAGAAACGGTTGTACAAAATGGGAGATGGATATAATCTAAATAACATTAGCTTCTCTTTCTGTGGAATATTATCCTAATTGCTGCCGTTTGATCCAGGGAACCAAGAAGCGCCCCCAGACTGCCTTGGAGCAAGAGGTGGAGAGCATAGGAGCGCACCTCAGTACATACACCACCCGTGAGCAGACGGCTATCTACATAAAGGCTCAGTCCAAGGACCTACCTAAAGGTAACATGACGTCTTCTTACCAGGTGTGGTTTATAGCCAGCATTCGTGATCATTCAGTCCGTCTGTGCACATCACGTGACTGCAGAAACTTCGCTGTATCATTGCGATTAGCATTTGACTTTAAGCAGATTTCCTTGATAAGGAGACATGGAAACACCTTCCTGCTGCCTCTGATTGGAGTCCATTTTTTTTTTGTCCGGGCTCCATTGATACAGTTGTCAATACACTATGCAGCACGATAGGGATGACTGTAACATGAGCTTTGAAAAGAATAGGAGGTAGACATTTGGGGGTTTTCTGGGACCTGACTCCGGACCCCCATACCTTTTTTAGCTGTGTGGGCGCATATTTTGCGGCACGATATATACTTTTCATTGATACCATTCTTGGGTGTGTGTGACTTCTTCATCGCTTTTTATTCCATTTTTTGTGGGAGGTGAAGGGACAAAAAAATGTCAAATTGGCCATTTTGACTTTTTTATTTTTTTCATTTTGTCGTTTTAATAGTTTTTGCAAGCGGTGATGCCCATAAAGTTATCTTTTTAAATTACTTTTGTATTAGAATTTTGGTGAAAGGGGGGTGTTTTGAATTTTTATGTATTTAATTTTTTTAAAATATTTTTTAAAACTTTTTTTTTTTTTTTACACTTTTTAATAGCTGCCCTAGGGAACTATAGCAAGCAATCATTAGATTGCTTTTCTCATAGATTCCAATGCTTTAGCATTGGAGTCTATGGGGGATTACAATGTGTTCCTTTGGAACCCTGCCTCAGGCAGACTCTCCATTAGGAACTAGTGTGCGGCAGCCCTGTTTGACTCCTGAGTACAGGGGCGGCCGCACACTGCATCCGGATACCCGAACTTCACTGGCGGGAGTCGGAGCATGGCTGGCAGCGAGCGTGCTCCTGATCTTTAACTTCTCAGATGCCGTGGTCACATTCGACACGGCATCAGAGGGGTTAGGTGTATATCGTCAATCGCATACATTAGTCCCGGGTGCCTGCTGAGTTAAGGGTTGGGTGGTCAGGAAGAGGTTAAAGGCTATGGACACCTTCAGGGCAATTTTTTATGATTGTATTTTACTCATTTATTTATTAATTTTATGTTCAGCTGTTTTTGGGATACAAGGGTTAAGAATCTATTTGCAGAATATCTCTTTTCACCAAGTCTCTTGGGGCTCCTGTGAAGCCTTATCTCTGATCTTCTGACCTCATAAACACTCCTTATAGCTAAACTCTTATCAAACTGATAAGACTATGGCTTAAATGAGTGTTTGAGGTCAGGAGACCGGAGATAAGGCTTCACTTGAGCCCTGACTTAGTGAAAAGTGATATTCTGCAAATAGATTTTTAACCTCTGTGTCTCAAAAATGGCTGAACATTTTTAATAAGGACCAATTGAAAAAATGTTTTTAGCCCAAAAATAGCAAAATGCAATCATAGAAAAAAAAAATGCCCTGTAGGTGTCAATAGCCTTTAAGGTGTGTATCCACAAGAGCCCCAGCCGCAACCGTTTATCCTTATGCACATCATGGCTGCCGTGTTCCAGGACGTGTCTGTCATCATTCTCTGTTCTCAGCTGTCGAGATTCTGGCTGATGTGGTTCAGAATAAGAGCCTGGAGGACTCTCAGATCGAGAAGACACGGGAGGTGGTGCTGAGGGAGATCCAGGAGCTTGACTCTAACCTCCAAGAAGTGACATTTGATTACCTCCATGCCACTGCATACCAAGGAACTCCCCTAGGCCTCACTGTTGTGGGCCCCACTGAAAATGTGAAGTGAGTGGTTCTGTATTGGAGTGGCTGGTGAAAAGGGCAAAATGGAAAGAAAAATTTCCAGTCTTCACTGGTGCTTGTGTGCAATAGTAGCAGCGTATGACGGTGATAACAGGATCCATTATTTCATGTTTGTCCATTGACCGTAGTGGGATATTCATGTCAGACATGCATTCTTATCTTATATTCATGGATGTGTATATGTGTGTGTGTGTGTGTGTATGTATGTGTGTGTGTGTGTGTGTGTGTGTGTGTGTGTGTGTGTGTGTGTGTATATATATAAATTTTCTTGGTGATCTTTTCTTTTAGGAAGTTCACACGGGCCGATCTTCTTGAATACGTCAACCTACACTACAAGGCACCTCGTATGGTCCTTGCAGCAGCAGGAGGTAACCCTATGTCCATCATGGACCCGTTTCATTAATATAAGCCCAATTTGCTATTATTTATTGTCAGTTCTCCTCCTTCCCCCGAGCGTCTGTAAATGAATATATATTGGATAATTTCATCACAGGTGTTATATGTAGCTTTAAATGTTCCCTTGTCCTCAGGAGTCAATCACAAGGAACTGTGTGACCTAGCCCAAAGACACTTTGGTGGACTTTCTTCAGAATATGAGGATGGCGTTATCCCTGTGCTTTCCCCATGCAGGTTTACTGGAAGTGCAGTGAGTATTTGCACCTTTAATGGCTTATATGCTGTATGCACCTTTTTTATTTATTTTTTGAATTATTGCTCCAATGCATCTGAAATGAAGCAGCTCTGCAGACTATTTAGTGTATACAGCTCCTATGCAGTCCCATGTATCTCCACAAACTCCAAGCAAACCATGTGCAGAAGGAGCAATACAATGCACTGCCTTGCAGGCTGCGTGCTGGTAAATGGCTCCCTGTGAAGCCGTGAAAAGGCAGCAGCACTCCTATGAGCGCAGTGGGCTATTCAAACAGCTGGTCATCAGTAGTATCTATAGTTGGACCTCCACTGGTCTAATATTGATGGCCTATCCTGAGGCTACACCATCAATATCCTAAACCTGGAAAATGGGTTTGGGGGGGTGTCCCTGCTGCCAGTTCCAGTAAGAGCAGCTCCATTTGTCAGTGTGACCCCAGAGCGTCTGGGTTTTGGGTTTGTTTTTTGCATTAATTGTGTTATCAGAATTTTTCCGTTTGTCCCTTTTTAGCTCTCTGCCCGCAACGACGACCTGCCCCTGGCTCATGTTGCTATAGCAGTTGAAGGACCAGGATGGAATAGCACCGATAATGTTGCTCTGGCTTTGGCGAACACCATCATTAGCAACTATGACGCTACATATGGAGGCGGGAAGGTGAGCATAATGAAGCCAGCTCTCCACCACAGAATATTTGTTCATTTAGTAATGATCAAATATTATAGCACAAGTTACTGAGGGCTAAACATGATGGGAGTTGTATTTCCCCAATAATTTTATTTATTTTTGTAGAATCTTTCCAGCAATGTGGCAAGGACTTCTGCCGAGTACAACCTGTGCCAGAGTTTCCAGTCCTTCAATATCCGCTACTCAGACACAGGCCTTTTCGGCCTTCACTTTGTGACCGATAAACATAATATTGAGGACATGCTCCACGTTGCTCAGGGAGAGTGGTAAGCAGAAAGCATGATTTCTGTTTAATGGGAAAATCCCAGCAGTCAGCTGTGATCCATGGTGGAACGTGGCAGTGTATGTTCCATTTTCTTACAGTTCCATCACAGGGGAATTGTGTTATTGCACAGTTTACGAAGCCGTCACTCAGTTTTTTTTTTTTATATATCTATTCCACAGGATGCGTATTTGTACCAGTGCAACTGACGGCGAACTGGCCCAAGCTAAGAAGACCTTGAAAAGCACTCTGGTGGCCCAGCTGGATGGTACGTTGGTATTATAAGTGTGGGGGGAAACGAAGACTGCAAAGCTCACATTGACATCTTATGTTTCGGTGTGATTCTATAGGAACAACCCCTGTGTGTGAAGATATTGGGCGTCAGGTTTTGGCTTATGGCCAGCGAATCTCTCTGGAGGAATGGAATTCCAGGATTGATGTGAGTATTCACTCAGGCTTAGTCTGATTGCACTGGCTATATAATGCCGCTACACCCCCTGATTTTGCTTCCGCATCCTCAAATGTCTAGTGAAGTGGTATCTTATAGCATGTGCAAGCCCTTTGGTGATGGACCATTAGTTCGGGAGGAGGATGCATCAACAGTTCTACGCAGATAGACAGTGTATACATCAGTCACCCCACGTCAGTGCTCTCCATCCAGTCCCCATTGAGGTGCCTGCAACTTGAATAGAGCAGTTTACACTCTGGACATATGCAGGTCTATTATTAAAGCTATTGTCTGCTTTTAGCTACAATATGTGATGCACCAGTGAAATAATTTTTCCTGGAAAAATGAATTTCTGTAATAAAAAAAAAAAAAAGCTAGGTCGACTTGCAACCATTTTCCAGGTTGGGGTCCAATGCAAAAAAAATAAAAAATCTAGAAAAATTTGCATAAATCTTACTTGTAGTCTTGATTTTAAAAAATCTTCTACTATTTTGCAGATCTATGTGTATGCATGCTAACAGATAACAAACCCTGTATAGTCTGATCCTGAAGTTATACCCCCGTCCGTCTGCCCCTTGTCTTGGTTAATTTTCAGAGAATATAAGAGAAGTAAGGGCCCTTTACACGCGTAAAGGATGAGGCCGACTGTCGGGGACCAGAGTTTATACGAATGCTGGTTTCCGATAATTGACACGTGTAAATGTGCCACAGATCACCAAATGAGCAAATGTTCATTCATGTGGCACCTAAAATAGTTGTTTGCTGGCAGCACATCGACCCTGGTACACAGAGATGTTCTGACAACAAACAGTGGAATGGTGGTGGACGAATTATCGTAGTGGTGATTGTTCATCACCCTCATACTGCCTCATCTCCATGTCCATGTGACAGGCCCCTTGTGCTGGGAAGGATGAAATCTCCATTTATGTCATGTCTTCTTACAGGCTGTCAATACCAAGACACTGAGGGAGATCTGCTCCAAATACCTGTACGATAGGTGTCCTGCCGTGGCTTCAGTTGGTAAGTTTATCTGAGGGACACGGCTGCTGAATGGTCTTTTGTTTGCTGAGCTGCAGTCCTATTGATTGCACCTCAGTAATGAAGTTTAATTACAGGTGAGAATATATTTACAGCGTCATCTTCTCATCTTTCCTTAGGTCCCGTTGAGCAGGTTCCTGACTACAACCGCATCCGCAGTGCTATGTACTGGCTGCGTTTCTAAGCCCTAACGTTGCTGTTGTGAAAAAAGGAGATTATTTTTTTTCTGGTAAACCTAGGGCATTGCTGCCGAACATGTCACCGGGCAGAACATTTGCAGATCATGTAACAAGACGTCCACGTTCGTCTGTTCACTGTTTGATCTCAGATTTCTAAAAAGAACATGAAATAAAATTAATTTAAATGTTGCGATTGGTCCTGTTGGCTTGTCCGTAATTCTCTGACGCTTCATATTGTATCACAGGCGACGACCCTGCCCCCTCCAGAACTAGATTCTTCTTGAGGAGCAGCAAATTAAAGGGGTTCTCCGAGACGGAAAACTCATGATCAGGTGGCCAGACAGGGTGCAAAAGTAAGCACTCGAGGGCTGAAGGCTCCTATCTCCACTGCTTCGGGTCCCCACTGGACTGGAAGTGTGACGTGCGGTCTTCATGCACATGACCATGCATGTAGTTATCACAGCGGACTTCTGGTCCTGATGGGAGCTTGGCACTAGACTCGGAGTGCTGGTGACAGTTTTCATTTTTGCACCTTGCTAGGCCCCCTGTACTTGCAGTGCTCCAGATGGTGACCAAAATGCTCTCCAATGCGACTTAGAATTTACAAATGGTGATAAGACCCGCCACTGCAGCTCTGCAGTTCAATACTGCGGCGGGGCACAGGAGATGATAGTACTCTACCCCGCTGCCGATAACCCTCATAGGCTTCAGGCTTAGAAGGCCTGAAGCCTATGAGGTAGTAAATACCTGCGCAGGCGTGCGTGATGACATAATGCGATGTGGCCGTAGACCAGAAGAGGTTGTGGCCTGCATTGTGAACGTGGGATACAGGTGAGTATTACTTGTTGTTTTTTCACTGCCATCTTGGGGCCTTTACTAACAGGAAGGATAGCACTGCTGGGGGCATAATACTGAAGGGGCACTTTGGGGCATTACTCAATGGGAGCACTATAATGGACACTACTGGAGGGGCGCTGTGGGGGACATTACTACTGGAGGGGCGCTGTGGGGGACATTACTACTGGAGGGGCTCTGTGGGGGACATTACTACTGGAGGGGCGCTGTGGGGGACATTACTACTGGAGGGGCGCTGTGGGGGACATTACTACTGGAGGGGCGCTGTGGGGGACATTACTACTGGAGGGGCGCTGTGGGGGACATTACTACTGGAGGGGCGCTGTGGGGGACATTACTACTGGAGGGGCGCTGTGGGGGACATTACTACTGGAGGGGCGCTGTGGGGGACATAACTGGCAGCATAATTGGGGCACTCTTGAGGAGTTTTTAATACAGGGGACAGTATAAGGGCCATTGCTGGTGGCACTGCGGACTTTTAACACGGAGGTCTTATAGGGGGCATTACCAGGGCATTTTTTAATGAGGGCACTATATGGGGCATTACTGGATGCACAGGGGGGCATTTTAATCCTGGGGCACTATAGCGGGATTTTTTTTTTAACATGGGCATTACTACTAGGGGCACTATAGTGGCATTTTTACCTGGGGTAAAATAGGAGATATTAATGCTGGAGACACTGTAGGGGCATTTCTATTACAGGGACATAATAGGGGACATTATACAGGCATTACTACTGGGAGCACAATATAGGGTTTTATTATTACTGGGGGGCATTTTAGCGGACATTATTATTAATGGAGGAGGGCACGCTAGGGAACATAATTGCTGGGGGCACCATAGGGACACTGTCTCCTGGGGTCACTATTTTTTCAGCAGGGGCATTGGGGAGCACAGGGCTGGGAGGGACAGCAGGATGACATTGTTGGGAAACCAGGGTGGGGAGGTTGTGTTAAAAATGTGAGGAGGCTTATAGAAAAATTAAGAAATCTAACATGTTTTTAACAAACTCTGCAGAGCCTAGATGCGGCTGAAAGAATCTGCCATGGCGGTCTGGGTCAAAGAAAGGAGAAGAGGAAAGAGAACGTCTACATGAGAGGAGATGTCAATGGATGGAAGAGGTATCTGGTGCTGTAGTCTCCTATGTTTCCCAGTTCTGGCAGGAAGTCTGCTGTATGTAGCAGCTGACTCACTACGGTCTCCTCTTCTCCTCCAAGTCTTTTTTAATTATAATTTATATGTATTTAAAATTTGGCGACAAGATTTTTCAGTTCAGTAGCCAATGGCTCCTAGGTATTTTTTTTTTTAGTCTGGAGCACTAACTTGGCTTCTCTGCCCTTAAGGGCTTAGTTGCCCACAATTCACAGTAAGGCCGAATGCATCACGGCCAGTGTTCCGCAGGCCGATGAGCGGTCCGTGGTATGCCGGCCTGGATTTCCTGCTGACAGCAGGAGCGCACGGCATCATTGGTTGCTATGACGCTGTGCGCCTCATGCCGCCGCTGCACTACAGTAATACACTCATATAGATCATATGAGTGTATTACTGTAGTGCAGCGGCGGCATGAAGCGCATAGCCAATGACGCCGTGCGCTCCTGCTGTCAGCAGGAATCCAGGCCGGCATACCACGGACCGCTCACGGCTGCAGAACACGGCCGCGTGCATTCAGCCTAAGGTGTATGATGGCAAAAAAGGCTTACAAGTGACAATGTGAAAACCAGTTTGTTCTCTTTTTGCATGAGTTAGGCCAGTTTCATACTGGCGTTTATCTTTTCCGGCAGTGGAACAGCCTGCCAGATCCGTACTGCAGTATACACACCCGTGTGCTGCCGGAAGTCCGCCTGGCCCCATTCACTATAATGGGTCATGTTGGAGATCCGGCTGCAGCATGGTAAATATTGCCGAGAGGCGGACGGACGGACAAATACCACTGCACACAGCATTATTTTTTTTTGTCCGGCTGCCTCTGCATATTTGCCGTACTCCGGCCGGTCCCCATTATCGGGAATGGCTCTGGGCGTACTTCCGGCAGCACATGGGTGTAAACTGTAGTACGGATCCGGCAGGCTGTCCTCCTCCTGGAAAAGATAAACGCCAGTGTGAAACTGGCCTTACACATGAGCCGTGTTTTTACAGCAAGTCACCACAGTGGTCCTCGCCTAAAAGACTACTTCACTTTTTAACTTCATCTTATAGGACAGAACTATAGTCCATCCTGTGGGTCTAAGGATCACAAGTACTGATCAGTGGATCCATCTCTGTGGTGATCACTTTGATAGTTCTTTACAGTATATGTTACTGACTTATAATAAGATCAGCCCTACAGCAGCGCCCTCTGGTGGCCGTTCTCTCTCATCCTGGTTATTATAGAAGCAGGTTTACCCTCCCTTCAGCAGCAGAAACAATGCTGCCCCTCGGCTGTATTTCACGTTGCTATGGAAAGCCCTGACATGTTAGAAGCGTGGTTGTACAGCTGTGCAGACGTTTTAGGAGTAACCTCACCGCTGTGTTATACAAAGTTGAAGACTCATTTTACTGCCACCATAAATCAGACGTAGGGTTGATGGACGTGTACGAAGACATGCATCTGCACCGGGGAGTCTGGGGGAAAATGCACACAAGAACGTACTTCTATTAAACCCCACAGGATCTGCATCTTCTCCCGCCACCCTGTGCAGCAGCAGCAGTACCTTGCAGACCTGCCCTAGAATTGAATAAATGTAATTTATTCTCAGCCGGGGGCAGGTACACCCTATAGACCAGTGTTTCCCAACCAGTGTGCCTCCAGCTGTTGCAAAACTACAACTCCCAGCATGCCCGCACAGCCAAAGGCTGTCCAGGCATGCTGGGAGTTGTAGTTTTGCAACAGCTGGAGGCACACTGGTTGGGAAACACTGCTATAGACAACTTCTGTGCGGTACATTTAAAGGAGGCTCCAGCTGAGTATAAATGTACCCCCGGCTCCCCAGGAATAAGGTCATGCTGCCTGAGGTTTATGTTCACAAGGAGCAGACGCCTTCACGAATATGTAGACCCCTGCTCCCAATACATTCTGGAGTGCATGTGCTCATATCTAGAGGGTGTAAGCTGTGGCTCAAAGACCTTTCAAGACTTGCACTGAAATAGTGCAAACAGGCCGCCCGTCGTGCACCAGATCATAATTGTGCTTGCCGAAACATGGAGGACAACGCCCTCACTACAGGCCCTCGGCTGGCATGGCACCAGACTCCCCATTGCAACGTGTTAGCTAATTACAGCAGGAGCTAAACGGTCCCCCGGGGCTACAGACACAGATTTCAGCTACAAGCCTCTCAGGGCAGGGTGGAATTCTGTATTGTTTTTATTTTTCTGTATCCATTGATTTTTTTAGGTGGAAAATTTCCAGGAATTCCGACTAAGGGCCTCGTGCACACAACCGCCTTTTCGATCTGCATTTTTTTGCGCCTCTCATTTACCCATTTCTATAGGGCTGCAAAAAAGGAGATGTCGTCCATACCGCAAATGATAGAACATGTCCTATTCTTGTCTGTTTTGCGGCAATGGAAAGTGCGGCGTGCACACAGGTGGTATCTGCAGTTTACAGGCCACAAAACATGGCCTCTCTGGTGTAGGTGCAGAAATCCGTTCAGGTGAGTGATGAACTGCCGGAGGGTAGAAGTCGTGGCGAGGATATGTGATCAATCTGTCATTATTTGATATTATTGACTGCGTCTTATCGCGGGCCCCGTTGTAAATCCAAGGGCCAAAACTAGGGGGAAACATTGCAGATACATAATGCAAATGGTAGAATTTCAGTATGCACACCGCACTGGACCTGCTTTCGGCATCTTGTACTTTACTTGAAGTACATAATATTTTGTCCATCGTTCACAACCAGAGCTGCAAACCAATATTTGTCAGATACTACTGAGAATGCATCAACTGGATGCTGATGGTCTCCGCCTTTACAGCTTATAAACGATGAGGCCGTGCAGCCTGAGAGTTGGGGCTTGTGCACACGAATGTTGTCGGCCGGTGCCCGTATTGCAGCCTGCAAACAGTGGGTCCGCAATATACGGGCACTGGCCGCTCGTGCACCGCTTCATGGATGCAGACTCACTCGAATGGGGGTGTTGTGTGGTTTTCTGGCCGGGCCTCCATACCGCAAAGAAAAATAGAACATGGATGGTACCTGTGCATTTGCGGTCCCCAACTCACAGAACCGGGGGCATACGTTCGTGTGCAGAAGCCCTTAACTAGAATATTGCAGCTCTAGATGTGATTGTGAATAGAGTATAAAGCATGATGGAGTAGAGCTACATGTTGGAGGAGGACGCTGCCCATACATTCAGCAGTGGATAATCGGCATTGATTGCCGCTGATCTTTCTCTGTATGGCACTTTTGGCCTATCTGAGCATTTATCTTTATGGAGGAGATAGCTCTTAAGTGTGTGGCCAGAATTCTCCCGAGGGTAGGTTTATAAGGCTACTTTCACGCTTGCGTTTTATGCGGATCCGTCATGGATCTGCAAAAAGGCTTCCATTACAATAAAACAACCGCATGCATCAGTCATGAACGGATCCGTTTGTATTCTCTTTAACATAGCCAAGACTGATCAATCTTGAACACCAATAAAATTCAATGGGGGACGGATCCGTTTTCTTTTGTGCCAGATTGTGTCATAGAAAACGGATTCATCCCCATTGACCTACATTGTGTGCTAGGACGGATCTGTCTTGCTCCGCACCACATCGCTGACAGAAAAACGCTGCAGGCAGCGTCCAGAGCGGAATGGCGACTGAACGGAGGCAAACTGATGCATTCTGAGCAGATCCTTTTCCATTCAGGATGCATTAGGGTGAAACGGATCCGTTTTGGACCGCGTGTGAGAGCCCTGAACGGATCTCGCAAACGGAAAGCCAAAAAGTGAGTGTTAAAGAAGTAGCCTAAGGGTGAAGGGATGCAGGTTATATAATTCTGGGGGTAGCTGGGGGGTGGTGTTCCCCTTTTTACCTATTGCAATCTGCCCTCCATACCACATCTCTCTATCTTGTCCCTTTGCTCACTCCAGGCGTTGACATTTTTTTCCTTTAAAACTATTGTTTCCAGAGCGATATCTACAAGTTCTGACACCGGTCGTCTCCTGTCCCTGAGGGAGCGGTGAACGCCTCTGTGCATAATTTGTGATTAAATCAGGAGGTTTATTGAATGGAACAGAACTTGATCCTCTCCCATTACCGGGCAGATCCTGCCTCAGAGTTACCGGATCAATGTCTGTCGAGTTCTCACGCTTTCAGTGTTTTATTCAGCCTTTTATGTCTGTTCCTGGGAAAGCGGGGTAACCACCCATATGACCTCCATTGTATCTGCAGGCGGACGACTGTACTCCTCCCTGACTGCATAACGAGTTAGATTTGGCATTCTGGAGCTTCTTTAGATTGTAAGCTCTGCAGAACAGGCCGCCCACCTGCACTGCCAGATGAAGGGTTAAGCTCCATGTTACATATTTATCATCCTAAATTGTCGTACTCGTTGCTATAAAATGTGACCGCATCGACCAAGCCTGGAGATAATCCGCTGTTCCCTCAGTATCTTAGAATATGTCAGGGACAAAATAGACAGGCGCTAATGACGGGTTATTACGGCAGAACCCATGTACCGTTAACGCTTGGTTTGGCACAGCAATGGCGCTTTCTGTGAACGTGATTTATGGTTTCACACAGTGTCTTGTTAGTTTGGTGTATTTTTATGTAAAGCTCCAGATGTGTGTTGGAAGTCTGTCAGACACGCTCAACCTGCAGCCCTCCAGCTGTTGTAAAACTACAACTCCCACAATGCCCTCCTGTAGGCTGTTCGGGCGTGCTGGGAGTTGTAGTTTTGCAACAGCTGGAGGGCCGCAGGTTGAGCATGCCTGGTCTATGTTATTTAAACGCAAAACAAATGTGTGTGTTTTTTTTTCAGTGTTTTGTTGTTTTTGTCTTTTATTTGTTTGTTTTTTTACACTTAGGCTACATTCACACGAACGTATTTTTATTTTTAGCGGATTGGATTTCAATGGGTCTGCAAAAAATGCGGACAGCTGACCGCATCCGTATGCCCGTTCTGTAGCACCTGCAAAAAATATATAGCATGTCCTATTCTTGTGTGTTTTGCAGACAAGAATATACATTGTTACAATGGATCCGGAAAAAAATAAAACGGATACAACACGGATGTCATCCGCGTACCGCAAAATACATACGGTCATGTGAATGTAGCCTTAAGGTGCATTTTTGGGGGGATCCATAGCGGCTTTTTAAATTGCAGCTTACTGGGAGTGCAGTATTTTTTGCTTTCATTTCTGGATTATTATTTTTTGTCCCATAGACATCCAGTGCTTTTGGGTTTTTTGGCCCTGCTCGAAAAACTCTAGCGGTGTTGTTTGCCGCATTTTTTAAAGGCATTCCTACATTAAGTGGGTCATTTATATCTACGCCAGGTTTCTGCATAGAAAAGTCGCAAGTGATGCCCGCGTGTGACATTTGGTGAACTTTACCACCTTGAGAAGTGGAGTGAAAAGCAGGTCAGGGTTTCAGATTAGAACCTCTCGGCGCCAGGCAACTCGCCGGTGGACCTTTACAGACAGGCGTACATCACTTTGCTTTGTGAGGTTGCGTCTAATGCAAAGACAGTCTTAAAACTGACACCGCAAATTATAATATAATTTTTTTTTTATAGATTTTTTTTTTTCATACTAATCTACAGAGGAAGTGAGAGGGGGGGTGTATTGTTTTTGTTTTGTTTTTTTGTAGAAAAACACATGGCTTATGCAAAAAAAAAAAGACTATTAAAAGCCTCGTGCTCAAACACAGTTGGTGAAAAAACAATGCAATAAGCGAAAAAAAACACCCTCACCATAAGCGCCCATTCAGATGGCCTTATGTGTTTTGTGGTCTGCAAATTGCACAGCCGCAAAACATGGATACTGGCCTGTGTGCGCTCTGCATTTTGCGGAACGCACATGTCCAGTCCTATGATAGAAATGCCTATTCTGCGGACAGGAATAGGACATGCTCTATCTTTTCTGCGTGGTCGAGGAATGCACACAGTGTGCTGTTCGCTTAAATTAATGGGTCTGCATCCATTCCACAAAATTGCGTAACAGAGTAACATTTTACAGATTTTTAGTTACATTGTGTTTTATACTCAAGTCTGAACCAGCAGGGGGCGGCAGAGAAATGTGAGGCTATGGAGCTTAAAGGGAACCTGTCACCTGGATTTTGTGTATAGAGCCGAGGACATGGGCTGCTAGATGGCCGCTAGCATATCCACATCACCAAGTCCCCATAGCTCTGTGTGCTTTTATTGTGTAAAAAAACCGATTTGATACATATGCAAATTAACCTGAGATGAGTCCTGTACGTGAGATGAGTCAGGGACAGGACTCATCTCAGGTTAATTTGCATATGTATCAAATCATTTTTTTGACACAATAAAAGCACACAGAGCTATGGGGACTGGGTATTGCGGATGTGCTAGCGGCCATCTAGCAACCCATGTCCTCAGCTCTATACCCAAAATCCCGGTGACAGGTTCCCTTTAAAGGATTTGTCCAATTACAGCAAGTTATTTTCCTATCCACAGTACAGGGGTATAAGTGTCAGATTGGAAGGGGTCCTACCACTGGGGCCCCCACCAATAACTAAAAGGGGGGTCTGTATTCCACTATTTGAATGGCGCTTGCATGCACTCTGCCGGAGATGGCTAAGTAAACAAGTGCTTGTCTGGCAGCCCCATAGAATAGACGATCGGTATCTATGTATCGCGTTCTTAACCCAGGTTTACAAATAGATTGCTACATAAGTAATCATCTGTGGGGGTCCGGGACCCCTGCTGACTAGCTGTTTGACACGATTGCTGCTTCCTCTTCATTACACTACACGTAATCTCCTGTGGAGCGGCAGCGTAGTGTAATTTCTGCACAACCCCTTTAATTCTAGGCCTATACAGGGGATTTGGGGCTCTGTATCAGTAAAAATAGATCTTGTCGGCTCAGAATTCAGATAAATTCAAGACTCTACGCTGTTGGACTGTCGCTTAATACAAAATGACAGACGTGACCATTTGTGATGAATCCTAATTATAAAATTTAAATTTCCTATTCAAAATGATTAGTTTAAATACTTCATCCTAAGTATTTCAAGAAAATTCAGGCCTGGGGGGGTCCATAGTGCAAACCCTGCCCCCGTCTGATCATGAAACATGGTGTCCCAAGCAATGTAAGCCCTGGAGCAGACCTGCATTCCTGAGACAATCATCTTGCAGGGGCTCCTTACTTCAAGAGACTTCATGTCATCGCTTTCCAGGAAAACCGTATACTTATCCAGTTTGTCATTAGATTGGGTCCCACCTCCCCGCACTAATCGGGTACGTAAAGAGAGTGAGGAGCGGACGTTCACTCGGAGCCCTGTGATCCTCATGTTTTATGTCCCCAGATGTTACCCTTCCAAATCTTCTAAAAGTCATAAAGAAGCGCAGCGTCCCACTGCAGACTTGCTGTATTTTGTATGCACATGATATTAATAGGCCATAGCCACAGCCACAAAAAAACGGCAGAAAGCAGGCCAGAAGAAAGAGAGAGGCGCAGAGTAGAAGTTCTGTGGAGGTGAATTGCAGTAAAAGAAGCATAGACTCTACAGTCCTAGTGTCCAGTTGTGTAAAGGCTTCCAGCCTTGGACATATTCCCCTGCATGAGAAGATATCCACATCCTGCAGTGGAAATTGTGGATTTCAACCTGTTCAAAAAGGTGCAGCGCATAGTCTGGCATTTAGAGTCCACCCTGTTGGTTGCATTGCCTAAAGAAAGTGTGCACCCCATACTTGAATGGGTAAGTACAAGTCAGCTACAGTGCAGCATTAGGAAGATTGCTCTAAACCAGGAATGGCCAACCTGCGGCTCTCCAGCTGTTGTAAAACTACAACTCCCACCATGCCCTGCTGTAGTCTGATAGCTGTAGACCAGGCATGCTCAACCTGCGGCCCTCCAGCTGTTGCAAAACTACAACTCCCAGCATGCCTGAACAGCCTACAGCTATCAGCCTTCAGCAGGGCATGGTGGAAGTTGTAGTTTTACAACAGCTGGAGGTCCGCAGGTTGAGCGTCCCTGCTGTAGACTGTCTGGACATGCTGGGAGTTGTAGTTTTACAACAGCTGGAGAGCCGCAGTTTGGCCATCCCTGCTCTAAACCTATTACCTACCAGTGCAGCTGTGAAACCTGTAACATCTGTGGAAAGTGCATTTTGTGTACCAACTACCAGTCCATGCATGCGAAGAATTGTCCTGATCTGTTTGCATTTGAAATCCTCAGTAAAGAACTGTTCTGCTGCACAACTGCCTTATTCTTGCTTCCTGCACTGCTACACTGCGCCGACATCCACATCTGCACCAAAGGAACTCAGCCTTTTACCGCAAAACCTTCAACTTTAAGCGCAACTGTGATCTGAATCCCAGAACCGGAGGGTGCCCAGAAGAAAAGGAAGGTTCCCCCCTCCACATCACTGCGTGGCATGCTTGACAAAGGCTGTTTTGAGTCGAAACGTTGCATCTGGATTAAATTCCATCACTTCGGACGTGCTGTCTCCAGTTTTTTATTTTTCCTGCACCCATTGTTATGTATGCTGGATTGGGGGTATTTTTTTTACCACCCCCTCAGAGACGTGCACCCACCGCACCGCTACTAAGGAGTGCTGTTCACCCTTGTTTTTTCGCTGCGTGTCCCAGG
Organism: Bufo gargarizans; assembly: GCF_014858855.1. NCBI lineage: Eukaryota > Metazoa > Chordata > Amphibia > Anura > Bufonidae > Bufo > Bufo gargarizans. Next base: position 475,023,342 of record NC_058081.1, on the reverse strand, counting down.
GGAGAGAGTGAATAGGTACTATTACCACCATTCTTGTTACTATCACTCCTATCCTCCACTGCTCTCCTTCCCTGCAGCATGCTTCAGAAGCACTTTATGGTGTCCGGCTACTCTGTGGGCCACTTTGTGGTGTGCATGAGGGGGTGGAGCATGACACATGGACTCTCTTTGGTGTCTTGTCTCATGCTCCACCCCCTCAGGTCAGGTGATAGGCAGAATACAATGTATCCATTTTACATTAAAAAAATAAAAAAAACTTTTTATGCTTCAGGAAATGATGGCTGACAACTAAAATCGATGCCGTTACAAACCCCACAAGGGTTGTCACCCAACTTTCCCAGTATCCTGAAAAGTACATTTTTGTACACTCGTGCTGCTCGATAGATTTGCCTTTTGCTAGTTTTATAAAGATAGATGACAACCCGCCTTTGGGAACGTTGGTGGCAGCCATATTGGTCGTCACCCAGCATTGTCAGAAATGAATTACCATGTGCATTTTTATTATAGAAGTCTTATTATAAATCTTCTACCGTTTTGTGTATACAGCTCCTATGCAGACCGATTTGTCTTTATGGCTACAGCCAGCAGGCTAACTACCTCCTCTTTTAGGCTAGGGCTACTTGGCGATTTTGACAGAAGTTCACCATTGAGAAGCAGTTAAAGGGTATTCTACAGGACAGGTCATAAATGTCGGATCGCTGGCGATCCGACCAATGGGAGCCTCAACAATCCCGAGAATGGGGTCCCCAAGTGCTTTGTCTGAATGGAATGGTGTGTCGGTTCACCCCTAACTTCTAGTGCATGGATGTAGACAGTGACCCATAGGGCCGTTTCACACGAGCGGATGCCGTGCGTGACATCCGCTCCGTGAATGACAGCCAAGACCCGATGTCACGCACGGCATCCGCTCGTGTGAAACGGCCCTTAGAAGTCAATGGAGAGTTGGACCAACCTGAGCACTACTACCCCAGTCAGACCTCCGTTCTCTGGACTGCTAAGGGTCTCAGTGTTTGGACCCCCAGCATTCTGACATTTATCAGTTGTTATATGTTGTGTATTAGTGACTAATGCTGTTTGTGGGATAACCCCTCAGTGCGCCTGTGCCGATGACGTCACCGAAAGAGATGTCATCGGCGCAGGCGCACTGAGGGAGTGCTGAGGAGGCTCGTCTCCTTCTCTCAGAGCGCCTGCACCGAATCAACACAGGCGCGCGATTTTTGAAATGCTGACAGGGCCGGCCGGAGGAGGAGATCGCGGCTGGCCCTGTCAATCAACACAAGGAGGGGGCGGTTTTCTGCGGCTGCTACCAGCAAGTAGATGCCCTACTTGCTGGTAGAAAGGTAATTAGCATATCATAAAAGTAAGTTTTTGGCTAAATCTACTGAACGAAAATTGTTAATAACATAATGTATGGCAATATGGCAGGATAGGGATTATAAGTAGACAAAAAAAATAAATTATGCGTTTAGTGGGGTGACAGAAGCCCTTTAAATCATATAGTACATGACAACCTCTTTCTAACAAAGCTAGAACCAGCCCTGTACCTCCCATGGATCCAGAGATCTCCACATTCATTGCTTTGCTAGATTTATATCAAGCTGGCAGCTCAAGGGGAGTGTCCTTTCTGCTGCAGCTCAGGGGACGTGTCATTTCTACTGAAGCTCAGGGGACGTGTCATTTCTACTGCAGCTCAGGGGGCGTGTCCATGCTCTGCCTATCACAGCTCAGGAGGCAGTTGAAGGATGAAACTGAGCATGTGCGGCCATCTCAATGAGCAGGTCAAATAGATAAAAAAAAAAAAAAAAAACAGCAGGTGGCGCTATACAGATACATTTTATTGAATAACTCAGTGACTATGCAAAATTTTTAATTACATTCAATTACAAAAGTATTCAGATCCACGCGCTGGTTTGAAAAAAAAAACTATAGAATAGTTTTCATGGGACAACCCCTTTAAACATAGGACACTGACCACATCTATATTTATAGGGGCCACACCAGGAGCCCCCATACACTGCATAGAATTATAACCATCATAACCAACATAGTCACCCCATAGTTCAATACTATGAAAAACTATAAGTTCATCCTTGTCGTCCTGATTCGTGAATAGAATGCCAGGACTTCAGTGAAGAATGACACTGAAACAGGCAGAGCAGTAACAGGGGGGTCAGTGCATGTTAAAATTCCATGCAGGGTGACCAGGTCTATTCAGCACAACACATGAAACAGAGGATGCCTGTGTGGTCTATCATCTGCCGTTGCCAAATTCATCAATCGCACCACCGGAGGTGATCTATAGGAGGGGGAACATGATAATAACCGAAATCTGCAGACCTGGCATTCATCCTGCCAGGTGGAGGTGAGACATCACCATCAGAGACTGCTCATCTGTTGTGCGTGCCAAGATGTCTGCGAGTGTTCAGTCAGTGCTGCGTCCTCTCGTCACGGGGACACAGAGGCTCGCCCTGGCGGTGCAGCTCTGTGCCGCTACAGTACCAGGCACGGCCTACTGCGCACATCATCTTCATCGAGGGTCACCCACTGATCAAACATTGATGACCTTGAAGATAGGCGATCGATTTTTTTTAAATCCCTTTAAGGGCCATATTGATGAGCGATGAGTGCAGCCTGTCCAGTGTCCTCATTTCCTATCTAGACAACTAGGAGGAACCCCGTCCCCCACGTCTGCATTATATGAGGTGGATGATGAATGAGCACAGTTCTCTGGCAGGAACACGGTCCTTGTTTTTGCTCCCACAGCAGCTGTAATTCTAGAGGATGACCCCAGGACTGTACCTCGTTCAACCCCTGACCCGGTGTTACCCCCGACTGTACGACAGCATGATGCAAGCTGCTTTATATGAGCTCAAGAGAGGGGGTCCTCCACTTTCATCGTGTCTGTGCGGCTATTGATTAGTTATGTCTGTATCCTGATAATATGTGCCGCCGTATCAGATCCCATAGGGCGTGTCACTCAACTGAAAGGCGTGTTGGCCTATCCTCAAGCGAGATAATTAATGTCAGATGGGGGGGGGGGGGTCCGACTCTTGGCATCCTCGCACCAGCTGCCAGTAGTCCCACAAATTCAGGCTTAAATGGTTGGGACTTACATACAGTTGCAATAAAAAGTATGTGAACCCTTTGGAATGATATGGATTTCTGCACAAATTGGTCATAAAATGTGATCTGATCTTCATCTAAGTCACAACAATAGACAATCACAGTCTGCTTAACTAATAACACACAAAGAATTAAATGTTACCATGTTTTATTGAACACACCATGTAAACATTCACAGTGCAGGTGGAAAAAGTATGTGAACCCCTAGACTAATGACATCTCCAAGAGCTAATTGGAGTGAGGTCTGCGCGTGTGAGGACCACCATTTTTATTTTTATTTTTTTACTTTTATATGCTCATGCAGATGTCAGTAGAAATATGTCAGGCAATATGCTAGACAGCCCTGGGTCTTTCAATGGACCCTCAGCAGCCCGCCCATATATGGTATTGGCAGCAACAGCCATCAGAGGGATTTCCTGTCATGTGATCAGAATTGGTCAGGGCCTAAGGGGTTAAATGGAGAGGGGCTGCAGTGCTGTATTATACCAATGCCCACAATGATGGGGGTAGTTGTCACTGCCTGTGAACCATTTAATGGGGGAGATTTATCAAAAATGGTGTAAAAGAAAACCGGCTTGGTTGTCCATAGCAACCAATCAGATTCCACCTTTTATTTTTCAGAGCTCCTTCAGAAAATGAAAGGTGGAATCTGATTGGTTACACTAGTTTGATGAATGTCTACGGGTGGCTCTACTAGGCAGGGGCTGACTGGCAACTTTTGGCCCAGGGGGCAAGTAACACGCAGAGGCCCACTGAGCCCCCCTCCTGCTTACCCATTTCCCCTGCCTCCTCCTGACCCCCCCCCCCCCCCCCTTGACACTTTCGTCAGCTGTATATTGTGGGGCACGGTATATGCTATGTGTGTATAACATAAACATATTTCATATGAAAACTTACAATTACTTGGCTTGGCCCTTGGGGATCTCGGACACCTCCACACTTTGTCCGGGGGCTCAGCGGAGCTGATGTGTTTTATCCTAATGAGAAAAATATCATAATAAGGATTTGGAGAAGGGGCAGAGGGATAGCAGAGCAGGGAGAGGCTGGTGCTGCTACTAGGGGGTCATACCATGGGGGAGTAATAAAGCCCAGCATAATGCCCCCTTCCCAGTTGTAATAATTCTCCTTATAATAGACAGTGTCAAAAATACACCTTTGTAATGTCTCCAGTTGAGCTAATGTCCCCATAGTGCCCCCTATAATGTGCCAGTAGCCAATAGGCCCCCCTATAATGTGCCAGTAGCCAATAGGCCCCCCTATAATCTGCCAGTAGCCAATAGGCCCCACTATAATCTGCCAGTAGCCATAGCCCCCCATATATTGTGCCAGTAGCCATAGGCCCCCCTAATAATGTGCCAGTAGCCATATGCCCCCTATAATGTGCCAGTAGCCATAGCCCCCCCTATATAATGTGCCAGTAGCCATACCCCCCCCCATAATGTGCCAGTAGCCATAGCCCCCCTATAATGTGCCAGTAGCCAGATAGGGCCCCCCTATAATGTGCCAGTAGCCATATTGGGCCCCCCTATAATGTGCCAGTAGTCATAGCCCCCCTATAATGTGCCAGTAGCCATACCCCCCCTATAATGTGCCAGTAGCCATATGCCCCCCTATAATGTGCCAGTAGCCATAGCCCCCCCTATATAATGTGCCAGTAGCCATACCCCCCCATAATGTGCCAGTAGCCATAGCCCCCCTATAATGTGCCAGTAGCCAGATAGGGCCCCCCTATAATGTGCCAGTAGCCATATTGGGCCCCCCTATAATGTGCCAGTAGCCATATTGGGCCCCCCTATAATGTGCCAGTAGCCATACCCCCCCTATAATGTGCCAGTAGCCATACCCCCCTATAATGTGCCAGTAGCCATACCCCCCCTATAATGTGCCAATAGCCAGATAGGGCGCCCCGATAATGTGCCAGTAGCCATATTGGGCCCCCCTATAATGTGCCAGTAGCCATACCCCCCTATAATGTGCCAGTAGCCATACCCCCCCTATAATGTGCCAGTAGCCAGAGAGGGCCCCCCTATAATGTGCCAGTAGCCATATTGGGCCCCCCTATAATGTGCCAGTAGCCATATTGGGCCCCCCTATAATGTGCCAGTAGCCATACCCCCCTATAATGTGCCAGTAGCCATACCCCCCCTATAATGTGCCAGTAGCCAGAGAGGGCCCCCCTATAATGTGCCAGTAGCCCATAGGCCCCCTACTATAATGTTCCAGTAGCCAGATAGGGCCCCCCTATAATGTGCAAGTATCCAGATAGGGCCCCCCCCCCCCTATAATGTGCCAGTAGCCAGATAGGCCCCCCTATCAGTGACAGAAATAAGGAGGAAAAAAAGCCAGTCAGACTTATACTTACCTCCTACCTCCAGCCGAGTCCAGCACCTTCACTGAAATACTCCCGTCCCGCCTCCAGCGCTGCTCCTTACTTTACGGCCGCGCAGCGGCTCAGTCAGGCGGCGCGATGACGTCATCTCGTCGCCTGCGCCGGTCCGGCGGCCTCTCTGATAGGCTGTCGGCCGCACGCCTCCCCAGCTCCCCGTCTCCCTCCGCAGGGCAGGCTGCAGTGTGCAGTCACATATAATTCCGGCCCAGCCGGCCGGGACAATGAGCTGACAGAGAGGCCCGGGGGGCAATTGCCCCCCTGCCCCCCGGCCCAGTCCGCCCCTGCTACTAGGTGTTGTGCCTCTTCAGCCTGAGTTGTCAGGAGTCAGTGGAACATGGCAGGAACACATAAGAGACCCGAAGCAGTGACTCAGCGGCGGCGGAGACCTGGGTGTAAATATTTATTGCAGAGCCCTAAGCCGAAGATTTCAGGCCCCAGGAATTTCTACAGCTCCAGACCTGGCTGAAGGGGGTGGGGGGTGGGGTCGATTGGAAGAGATAGCATTCATTGGACTTACATGGAAGGAGAACTGATATTTCTAATTACCTATCTATCTATCTATCTAGCTAATATCTATCTATCCTTTACTATTTTATGATCCCGCAGATTTGATACATTTCATTTTTATTACTTATCTAAATTTTGGTTGTTGGAGTCACTTTGTGTACAATTAAAAGTGCCCCCTCCTGACCGGACCTTCCCCATTGATTATTGGTTTGTCGGCTGAGCCACAGACTGAAGCAGCGAGGGGCTGGGGTGTTCTGCTAACTGGTGGGGTTTCCTAGGCCATGTGACCGATGAACGTGACGTCACTGGCGGTGCTCCGGCAAGCTCTGTAAACAGCTGATTGGCGGGGGTGCCAATCAGAGTGAGATCCTATTTAGATGTATTCCCGAGGATGGGTCATTAATATTCTATATTATGACAAAAAGAAAAAAGCGTGGATCGCACCTCCGCACACCATGCATTGAGTTAATGCCTCTTAGTGTCATGTCTAAACTGAGATACTTTGTATACTTTTTAATCAAATTCATAGACCTGCTCACCACGTCAAGGTGACCTCTTTTGAGTGAATTCCTACTCTAATATGGTGCAGTGCCACACAGCATTGCTACTTTTTTCCCTCCTCTCTTCTTTTCTCTCTACACAGCCCCTATTGGATAGACCATCAGCAGATTTGGTTTCCAGTACCATCTCTATGCCGATGACACCCAACTATACACCGCATCTCCTGACATCATCTGACATCCTCCCTGCTGTACTACAGAACACCAATGACCGTCTGTCCGCTGTATCTAACAACATGTCCTCCAGTGACTGTCTGTCTGCTGCCTCCAACATCATGTCCTCCAATGACTGTCTGTCTGCTGTCTCTAACATTATATCCTCCAGTGACTGTCTGTCCACTGTCTCTAACATCATGTCCTCCAGTGACTGTCTGTCTGCTGCCTCCATCATGTCCTCCAATGACTGTCTGTCTGCTGTCTCTAACATCATGTCCTCCAATGACTGTCTGTCTGCTGTCTCTAACATCATGTCCTCCAATGACTGTCTGTCTGCTGTCTCCAACATCATGTCCTCCAATGACTGTCTGTCTGCTGTCTCCAACATCATGTCCTCCAATGACTGTCTGTCTGCTGTCTCCAACATCATGTCCTCCAATGACTGTCTGTCCGCTGTCTCTAACATCATGTCCTCCAATGACTGTCTGTCTGCTGTCTCTAACATCATGTCCTCCAGTGACTGTCTGTCTGCTGTCTCCAACATCATGTCCTCCAATGACTGTCTGTCTGCTGTCTCCAACATCATGTCCTCTTTCTATCTGAAACTGAATCTTTCAAAAAGTAAACTTTCTTTCTTGTCTTTCCCCCATCTATTAACCTACCTAAACCCGATATCCCGATGTGGCACTAGCATCATGCCTAGGCGGCACCCCCGCTGTCTCGGTGTAATGTTTGACATCGATCTTTCCTTCATCCCTTATATTCAATCAATTGCCCGCTCATGCTGCCTGCACCTCAAAAACATCTCTAGAATCTGCCCCTTCCTTACTGTGAAAACAAAAACTCTAATTGTTGCCCTGATCCATTCCCGCCTTGATTACTGTAACACAATGCCTTCGCCCTGTGCCAGTGACTACTCCGATGCGTCCACTCTGTGCCAGTCATTGCGCTGGTTGCCCATACACTACAGGATTCAACTTAAACTACTCCCCCACAAAGCTCTCCGCAGTGCTGCACCCCCTACATCTCTACCTCATTTCTGTTTACTATCAACCTCTGTTCTCGATTCAGCCAATGACTTACGACTGACATCCGCCATAATCCGAACCTCTCACTCCTGTCTCCAAGACTTCTCCCGAGCTGCACCAGGTCTTTGGAACGGCCTCCCCCAAGCAATTACTGTAGGTTAATTTACACCCACAGTTTTAGGCGCTCCCTAAAAACGCCCTTGAGGGGGGGGGGGGGTACTATTTCTCGTTACGGACAGTGCCTTAATCAGCGTGGGGAGGCTTATAGGCCATACATGCTACTCTGGAATTCTGTGAAGAAGGGCTTCTGCAGCTGTCTGCAGATGAGGTGCTGGCTTATTTACTATTCAAGTCATGTCTCAAGATCTGTTCACATGGGCCAGTTCAGCATGACGGCTGATGATGATGTGGCGCTGTGCCTGTGGTTTGCTGGGGTCCAGTGCCAAGGAATTCTTAGACTGGCAGCAGGGCTGTTGTTGGGCTGCGCTGCCTGCAGGTGCTGTGTTGCAGCAGCAGTGGTCGCCATGTGGCGCTGTCCCATTTTAGATTAGGGATCCACTCGAAAGGAGTCACCTTGATGTGGTGAGCAGGCTTATGTATTTTGATTAAAAGTATACAAAATATCTCATGTACAGTTTATAAATTATGCTGAGAAACATTAGATCAAAGCACGGCATGTGGATGTGCGATCCCTGCTTTTTGTCAGAATGTCATTATTATTCTAGTCCTGGAAAACCCCTTTAAGCCTCTAATGCAGAGAGATGAAATTACACCCACTACTACCACTATCATCTCTATCAGAGCATTTTATAAATATTGTAATTTAAAGGGAATGTACTTGCGGCACGACCTCTGGCGTTCTGTAATTTGCTCAGCGGTGTTATTGCAGAGCAGCGGTCACTGCAGTACATGTTACGATGACCTCTCTCATCACTCTGACGGAAGAGACACATCCACTGACGGCTGTCATCACCTGTCAGGGGAAACTCTGGAGCTGTCAATGTTCAAAGAATTAGAAAAATACTCCCCTCTGTCCCATTCATGCCGTTCTCTTTACTGCCGCTCACTGCAACAAACCACCTGTGGTGTCTGGATGTTATCTGCCATAGCGCCCAGGAGCGAAGAGGACGCTGGAGCGGGACAGGTGGCTGTCTGCGCGTCTGCTAGCTGTATTACTTTAGGGGGTCTGATATAAGGGGTCTGGTCTAGGGTCTATATTTGGAGGGTCTGGTCCTTGGTCTGTATTTATTTAGGGTTGTGGTCTGGGAATCTGTTTATTCAGGGTTCTGGAGCCTATATTTATTTAGGGGGTGTGGTCAGAGGGGGGGGTTTCCCATCTCAGACAATAGGGGCAATAGCGCCGGGAACCATACCTTCACTGAGAGATGAGGCCCAAAAGTTGTGGAGTATGCACCGTGCATGCGCAGCCGCCCTCCATTAATTTCTATGGGGCTGCCGAAAATAGCCGAGCACTGGCTCCGCTATTTCTGTCAGCCCCATAGAAATAAAGGGGAACGGTGGCCATACAAGCGTGCTGTGCTCCCATTCAGAACTATGGGGAGAGCGCTTGGTGGTGGTCGTACCAGGTGAAACCTGTATTTAAAGGATTTAGTCTGGAGTCTATGTTTATATAGGGTGTGTGGTCTGGGGCCTGTATCTATTTAGGGGGTGTGGCATGTGGCCTGTGTTTATTTAGGGGGTGTGGTCTGGGGCCTGTATCTATTTAGGGGGTGTGGCATGTGGCCTGTGTTTATTTAGGGTGTGTGGCCAGGGGCCTGTCTGGTCTGGGGACTGTATTACTATAGGAGATGTTTTATTTTATTTTGATGGGAAGGGGGGGGGGGGCGGAGGTGATGAAGGGACCATAAGCACTATTCGTGATTCTAATGTCATAGGATGGGGGCGCAAGCCCTAAATAAATGGGCTGGGCATAGGGTAAATAAAATTTGCAGTCTCGCTTCTCAAACATTGGCAAGCCATGGTACAGCCATATCAGTACCCTGGAAACAGATCACACACGTGTGCCATTTTTGTGATGCAAATAAAAGGCATTATGGGATATGCTGCAATAGCGCATAAGCGGCTGATACAGGATTAAAATAGCACGCAGCGACAGAATGTGATTATAGGAAGAGTTAATGATGAAAGATACATAAGACGCTGCAGGTAATAGGGTGAAGTAACCTGACACTGAAGACAAACACACGGCTACTTAAGAGACAAGCTTTCCGCAGGCAGGACCCGACACGCAGAGCCTGACACATCTGCACCGAGCAAGTTCTGTCGGGCCTGGTATCTGCGCAAGAATGAGAGATCTCCGCTCCTGCACCAGCGCTCAGGCCATCGGTGGTCACTTCCCATTATCTGGTGTCAAACAAGTCATCCCTGGACATTTCTTTCCTTCTATTCTTAAGATTAGCCCTCTGGCTCTATGTATTCCAGTGGGATCTGTCGGATTCTGCCCATTCCAGACCTTAGTATTAGTAGTCTGTGACTTATTGCCTTCCTGCTGCTGCAAAACTGCAACTCCCAGCATGCCCTGACATGCCCTGACATGCCAGCCACTACTCTGTGCCACACTTTTTTTATAGTCCAAAATGTTGTCTAAGGGCTGAAAGTTTTTTTTATACAGAGCTCCAAATCCCCAGCTTCTCTTCACACAAACTTAGCGTTAAATGATGAAATCCTGCCTATCTGCAGACACCACCAGGGGGAGCTTAGGAGCTTACTGAAATCTGGTTTACTATTGTGTTCAATGGGAGCTGAAGGTGAGCTCCCCCTAGTGGAGGCTGCAAGCTGACAGAATTTGATCATTTCATTCTCTGTCTGTGTGGATGAAAGCAGGGGATTTGAAGCTGTGTATAGAGGTATATATTATGGAATCAGAACAGAATTTTTGACTGATTTAGACAAGAAAAGTTGTAAGTAACAATAGGTTTGCTTTAAAGAACATTTCTCAAATAAAGTTATTCTTTTGGGGTGAGGACTGAAATTTAAAGTTTTTTCCCCAGCTTATATTTTATAATAAACTCTAACATATGTTGTTGTTTTTTTTTCAATTATTTACTATTGTCAAGTATAGAGATGGCCTTGAGGTTCGCCCGACGGTCGTTTCACGGTGAACTTTGTGCGTTTGCGGTTCACCGAACATGCGAACATATGGCGATGTCCGCCGACACCATATTCTTCTGCATTGCGTTGAACTTTGACCCATGACACATCCATCAGGCGGGACAGGACAGCCAATTGAGATATTTCAGCACATTGACACAACCCCAACCTTATAACAGAACCTGATCTGGCAGCCATTTTACATTCTGTGTTTTGCCAGTGTAGGGAGAGGTTGTTTGTGGAGCAGGGACAGGCTGTTAGGGACACCAAACGCTAGCAAATAGGGCCACAAAAGTCCTTTTAAGGACTGGTACAGGTGTGCTATCGATAGGTGTGATATACTGAGGGGGATGATATATGTATAATATACTTTCTAAGATTGAAAGTATATTATAGTGCATTTGTATTGTGCAGCAGTTGTGTGCGGTTCTGCTGTGATACCGCAGCTATATAGAGGGACAAGCGCTATTGGAACAACTATTTGCAACGGGTGTAATATACCTGTTGCCCCCCAAAAAACTGATTAAGGAGTGTAATATACCTTCTTCCACAAAATACTGATTGAGGGCTGCGATAAACCTGTTGCCCCAAATAAACAGGGTGGTGTGATATAACTGTTGTGGCAAAAAAATAATTGAGGGGTGTGATATACCTGCTTCCACCAAATATTGAGTAAGGGGTTCGATATACCTGCTTCCACAAAATATTGATTGAGGCCTGCGATATACCTGCTTCCACAAAATACTGAATAAAGGGTTTGATATACCTGCTTCCACAAAATACTGATTGAGACCTGCAATATACCTGCTTCCACAAAATACAGGTTAAGGGGTTTGATATACTTGTTTCCACCAAATATTGATTGACGCCTGCGATATACCTGCTTCCACAAAATACAGACTGAGGGCTGCAATATACCTGCTTCCACAAAATACTGATTAAGGGGTTCGATATACCTATTTCTACCATCTACCAAATATTGATTGAGGCCTGCGATATACCTGCTTCCACAAAATACCAATTAAGGGGTTCGATATACCTGCTTTCACCAAATATTGATTGAGGGGTGTGATATACCTGCCTTCACAAAATACTGATTAAGGGGTTCAATATACCTGTTTCCACCAAATATTGATTGAGGCCTGTGATTTACCTGCTTCCACAAAATACTGATTAAGGGGTTTGATATACCTGTGTAACGGATCTTCGCCACAACCTGTTTTCACCAAATATTAATTAAGGCCTGCGATATACCTGCTTCCACAAATACTGCTCTTCTCTAGGGACTTAGGCACAGGGTCATTTTGAAAATGACAGGCAGAGGAAGAGGCAGGCCGTTCGGCAGGGGTAGTCGGGCAGGTGCACCAGGCCGGAGCCTAAGTGGGAAGTTGGAGAAGGCGCGTGCGATTACTTTAAAGGGCGCACCAGAGTTGGTTGAGTGGCTCACTCACCCTTCCGCTTCTGCACCCTCCTCCCTCTCTGCTGTGTGCACCCCCAAATACACCACCACCATCACCATAGCCCCTCCACTCGAGTCAGAGAAATTATCGCAGCCATTCTTGACATCGATGAGGAAGAGTAGGTAGCAACGGCCGCCACACAGCGGTCTGACAACAGTACCCAGATCAGCAGAAGGAGGGAGGTCCCCGCTGTTGCTGCCTACTCCGAGATCTCAAATGTCAGTGGTGGTGAAAGTGACGATCATGACGTGTCGATGGACGTCACGTGGGTGCCCACAAGAGAGGAAGAGGAGGGGAGTTCAGAGGGATAGATGGAGCAGCAGAGAGGGAGGAGAAGCAGGCAGAGCTCACAGGGCACAGGAGGCAAAAAGCAGACTGCAAATGTATCTGGAGCGAGCCATCCACCATGCACGGTTACTTCTGGCGCTCCCTGGACGATGGCACATGGCTCCGCAGTGTGGGCTTTTTTTAACGTGTTGCCATCTGCAGCCTGTACTATCAATGCATAAGCCGTGGTAAGCCCAACACTCACCTAGGGACGACCGCCTTAAGAAAAAACCTGGCCTCCCATCACTGAGCCCAGTGGGAGCAACGCTGTCAGAACCCACAAAGCCACACTCCCGACGCTCCACGTCCTGCCTCTTCTCCTTCTCTTTTCTCCTCCCATTTGTTCTCCACTTCACCTTCCACGGTGCCGTCGTCACGTTCATTTGGCAGAAGGCAGGCTTCCGTGGCCCAAATGTTCGAGCGTAAAAAGTTGATGACGCCGGATAACCCTCTTGTCCAAAGGCTAACCGCTGGCTTGTCGGAACTGCTAGCCCGCCAACTACTGCCATATAAACTGGTGTACTCGGAGGCCTTTAGACAATTTGTGGCCATTGGCACACCCCAATGGAAGGACCCCGCAAGTGAATCTATCTCTGGCACACAGTGTCGGTGCCAAGATACATCTGACCACAGACACAAGGTCTATCAAACACGGGCAGGGAAGGTACATAACTTTTACTGCTAACTGGGTGAACCTTCTGATGGCCATCAAGCATGTAACCCGTGGCACCCTTGTGCATTTGGTGTTACCGCCAAGGATTGCATGCAGGCCTGACTCTTCTTCTCCTCCTCCTACTCCATCCTCCGTCTTCTCCTCGGCTAACTCCTCCTTTTCCACTGCTACCGCCTCTTCCTGCTGCACCCCCCAAGCTCCCCAGAACCTATTCGACGTGCCAGGTGACAAATTGCCATGCTGTGCTGCGGCTGTTGTGCCTGGAAGCCAAGAGCCACACCGTTCCTGCACTGCTTTCAGCTCTGCTGGTCACAGGCCGATCAGTGGCTAACCCCGCTCAATTTGACAGTTGGTAAAATGGTGTGCGACAACTGGTGCCAATCTGCTGAGCGATGAAACAGGGCAAAATGACACACGTGCCGTGCATGGCACATGTCCTGAACTTAGTCGTGCAGTGATACGTTGCCAAATACCCCGGGGTCCAGGACGTCTTGCGACAGGCCAGGAAAATCTCTGACCATTTTACAAGATCTTACACGGCCATGGCTCGCCTTGCTGATATTAAGCGGCGACACCACTTGCCCGTCAGATGTCTGATTTGTGACTGCCCGACGCGCTGGAACTCCACCTTGTATATGCTTGATAGGCTGCTCCAGCAGAAACGTGCCGTTAATGACTACCTGTACGAACACAGAAGCAGGACAGGTTCTGGGGAGCTTGTTTTTTTTTCACCGCGCCAGTGGCTGCTCATGCGCGACACATACAGATTTCTGCGGGCATTTGATAAGATCACCAAACTGGTCAGTCGCATCCAGGGCGCCATCAGTGACATTGTACCTTACGCCTTCTTTCTGGAGCGTGCATTGTGTCGTGTCATTGATCAAGCCGTCGAGGAGCAGGAGCTGGAAGATGAGGAAGTCGCAATGCTGAATGAATTCCCAGGGGGGGCTACTCCATCTGAGAAAAGTCAGCAGGAGTCTGAAGAGGAGTCAGAGGAGGATGGTGGCTGGGGGGAGGAGGAGCAAGAAAAGCAGGCTTTGAGAGGAACAACTTTTCGGGGATCCCTGGTGTTGTCCGTGGCTGGGGGGAGAAGACCGAGGACGACATTCTCCTGGGCGATGAGCAGGAGCCAGGGCGCTCCACCGCTTCCAGTTTAGTGCAAATGGGGCCTTCATGCTCCAGTGTTTGAAGAGGAACCCCCGTATAAAAGCATAAAGGGCAAGGACCAATACTGGGTGGCAACGTACTTAGACCCCCGGTACAAACGAAAAATGGCGGACATGTTACCAGCATCACTGACAGAATGGAGCATTTTCAGGCCTTGCTGCGAGAGATGCTGCACTCTGCTGTTGCGGGCGCTGGCAGAGGAATTTCCACCCACAGCGAAACAGGTGCGGGTATCAATCCTACCACGCCTGCAATAAGAGGGTGGTTTGAAGATGTGTTGGTCACTTTGGATATGAGATCATTCTTGCAGCCAACCCATCGACAACCGCCCTCCAGATCCAGCCTCAGGGAACGCCTAGACCGACAGGTGTCCGACTACATCGGGTTAACGGACCGATGTGGACTATCTGAGAAGCGAGGAACCCCTGGACTACTGGGTGTGCAGGCTTGACCTGTGGCCAGAGCTGGCACAATTTGCCATGGAACTCTTGGCTTGCCCTTCGTCGAGTGTCCTGTCTGACAGGACGTTCAGCGCAGCAGGGGGGATCGTGACCGATAAGCGCACTCGCCTAGCTTCTAAAAATGAATGAGGCATGGATCTCGGAGGAATTCAACACCTGTGACGACCACGTTTAATTGAATTTCCTCATGCCAGCCCAGCACATATCCGCCACCACCCAGAACAAAGAATGGTCCTTGTCTTATGTATATACAGAGGCATAAAAGGCCTTTTCTGTCAGGTGAATGCCTCATTTTCGGGGCCTGTACTGGCTTACAGTAAAAATTTTATCCAGTGACCGCCTAATGTACCTCAAGCCACATCATCACGTTCTTTTCTGTCAGGTGAATGCCTAATTTTTGGGGCCTGTACTCCACTGGCCTACAGTAACATTTTTAGCCAGTGACCATCTAATGTACCTCCCAGCCACAGAATCACAAGTTCATTTCTGTCAGGTGAATGCCTAATTTTGGGGGTCTGTACTCCCGTGGCCTAAAATAAAAATTTCCGAGGCTCCAGCAGGGCACATTTTTGAGTTTCCCTTTAAGACGCATAAAAATGGCCCATATTTTTTGTGGGAATTTTTGCCAATGACCCCCCTCTGGTATATCACTGTCCATGTTGTGGGGCTATTTGTGCACTTCTAGTAAGTACAGGTGAAACTCTAAAAATTAGAACATCGTGCAAAGTTCATTTATTTCAGTAATGCAACTTAAAAAGTGAAACTAACATATGAGACTCATTACAGGCAGAGCGAGATATCTCAAGCCTTTATTTGTTATAATTTGGATGATTATGGCTTACAGCTTAAGAAACCCCAAAGTCACAATTTTGAGGTCCCATTTGCTCAGGGGGTACGGATTAATTAGCTGACTAGAGTCTGACACTTTGAGCCTAGAATATTGAACCTTTTCACAAAATTCTAATTTTAAGCTGCATTAATACAATTCCATTTAATTTGCATTACTGAAATAAATGGACTTTTGCACGATATTCTAATTTTTAGAGTTTCACCTGTATTTGGTGGCTGCAATTATGACCTGAAGGTTTTTCAGGTTCTCCTGCCATTGAAGTCAATGGGGCCCGCCGCGAACGTGCGGTTCGGGGAGCATTTGATCGCGAATGCGCGTTCGCGTCTGCGAACCGACCCGGCCGATGTTTGTCCATCACTAGTCAAGTACTTTGCTCTGAGACAGTGAACAGAAACAACCTTTTTTCACACCCAGAGACTGAAAATATGTCTTGATTGTGTCCAAATGTAAAAAATATGGCGTCTAGAAGTCACATGACTAAATGTTAATAAATATATTGATAAAAATACACCTATACATATGTCATGGGGGTCAATGGTTATTAACAAAGGCACAGTACATTACACGAGAGAAGTCTGATACATTGTAATAAGCCATGCGCCTGCGCAAGCGCAGCAATTCTAATAGGCAATATCATGATTTTCTGACCACAGATATTCAGTGGAGGCAGAATGACTCATGCAGCTACAATATGGCCACTGGGGAGAACTATGGAGATTCACATTCCTTCCTCGTTTGCATAAACTCTGTCTAGAGAAATCCGATGTGAGCCCATCTAATGTCCAGGGGCTTTTCCGCATCTAATAAATTAGTTTCTGTAACCGTCCATTTCCTGGAGAGAGTCAACCACAAGTCACTCTATCTACGAGGTCATCATCAGTGGTGAAGAGTTCATCCTGTGCAGATGTCTATGACATCGCTTCAGTTTTTTAAAGCAGTGGTCAGATACAACAGGAGATTGTTATCTGTGAGTCAGCAAATGGCCAGGATCCACCGAAGAAAATCTGTGCTGATTCATTTTACAATATACAGTACAGACCAAAAGTTTGGACACACCTTCTCAAAGAGTTTTCTTTATTTTCATGACTATGAAAATTGTAGATTCACACTGAAGGCATCAAAACTATGAATTAACACATGTGGAATTATATACATAACAAAAAAGTGTGAAACAAGTGAAACTATGTCATATTCTAGGTTCTTCAAAGTAGCCACCTTTTGCTTTGATTACTGCTTTGCACACTCTTGGCATTCTCTTGATGAGCTTCAAGAGGTAGTCACCTGAAATGGTCTTCCAACCGTCTTGAAGGAGTTCCCAGAGATGCTTAGCACTTGTTGGCCCTTTTGCCTTCACTCTGCGTCCAGCTCACCCCAAACCATCTCGATTGGGTTCAGGTCCGGTGACTGTGGAGGTCAGGTCATCTGGCGCAGCACCCCATCACTCTCCTTCATGGTCAAATAGCCCTTACACAGCCTGGAGGTGTGTTTGGGGTCATTGTCCTGTTGAAAAATAAATGATGGTCCAACTAAACGCAAACCGGATGGAATAGCATGCCGCTGCAAGATGCTGTGGTAGCCATGCTGGTTCAGTATGCCTTCAATTTTGAATAAATCCCCAACAGTGTCACCAGCAAAGCACCCCCACACCATCACACCTCCTCCTCCATGCTTCACGGTGGGAACCAGGCATGTAGAGTCCATCCGTTCACCTTTTCTGCGTCGCACAAAGACACGGTGGTTGGAACCAAAGATCTCAAATTTGGACTCATCAGACCAAAGCACAGATTTCCACTGGTCTAATGTCCATTCCTTGTGTTCTTTAGCCCAAACAAGTCTCTTCTGCTTGTTGCTTGTCCTTAGCAGTGGTTTCCTAGCAGATATTCTACCATGAAGGCCTGATTCACACAGTCTCCTCTTAACAGTTGTTCTAGAGATGTGTCTGCTGCTAGAACTCTGTGTGGCATTGACCTGGTCTCTAATCTGAGCTGCTGTTAACCTGCGATTTCTGAGGCTGGTGACTCGGATGAACTTATCCTCCGCAGCAGAGGTGACTCTTGGTCTTCCTTTCCTGGGGCGGTCCGCATGTGAGCCAGTTTCTTTGTAGCGCTTGATGGTTTTTGTGACTGCACTTGGGGACACTTTCAAAGTTTTCCCAATTTTTCGGACTGACTGACCTTCATTTCTTAAAGTAATGATGGCCACTCGTTTTTCTTTACTTAGCTGCTTTTTTCTTGCCATAATACAAATTCTAACAGTCTATTCAGTAGGACTATCAGCTGTGTATCCACCTGACTTCTCCACAACGCAACTGATGGTCCCAACCCCATTTATAAGGCAAGAAATCCCACTTATTAAACCTGACAGGGCACACCTGTGAAGTGAAGACCATTTCAGGTGACTACCTCTTGAAGCTCATCAAGAGAATGCCAAGAGTGTGCAAAGCAGTAATCAAAGCAAAAGGTGGCTACTTTGAAGAACCTAGAATATGACATATTTTCAGTTGTTTCACACTTTTTTGTTATGTATATAATTCCACATGTGTTAATTCATAGTTTTGATGCCTTCAGTGTGAATCTACAATTTTCATAGTCATGAAAATAAAGTAAACTCTTTAAATGAGAAGGTGTGTCCAAACTTTTGGTCTGTACTGTACTTTAACAGGGACTGAAACCAGTTTTTCCCCAAATCCCCTGCATATACCTAAGAACGTAAGTGATAAAATTCTGCTTGCAGCCCCCACTAGAGGGCGCTCACTGCATATGGTTTTATACAGCTCCTATTGAACTCAATAATAAATCCATCTTCAGTAAGCTCCCCCTAGTGGTGACTGCAGGCAGCCAGATTTTTATTATTTCATTGTTGTGTTTCTGCAGGGGATTTGGAACTCTTTTAGAAAAACTGCCTTTTGGACCTATTTAGACCTATGAATTTCAAGTAGTTGCAAAACCACAACTCTCAGCATACCCAGACAGCATGAGGCTGTCGTGGCATGTTGGGAGTTGTAGTGTTGGGAGTTGTAGTTTTGCAATGTTAACTTTTGATCCAAGTGTCAGTTGCCATCGGCCTCTTATCTTCACACATCGCCCGTCTTATAAATCATTCTGTGTATCCTCTGCATGGATAGAGAGCTGCTACATTCCGGCTGCATGTGCATGGAATCCCTGGAATCCTTCATTGCTGCCTTTAAGGCGTTTTGGAAGGAAGAAATCTTTTTATTTGTCAGGACATATAAGGACCTAAATCAAGGTGAGAACAGAAACAGATGAAATTTGGTATGGGATTTTTTGGGAACAATGGTGACAAACCACATCCCATGCATAGGGACGTCTAGGGGGCACAAATGGGGTGGGGACAAAGACATGCGTCCCATAGAGCGACAGCCCAGAAAAATAGTAGGAAATTAGCCTTACTATTTTTTTTATTGGGTGGTGAGACCCCAAGCCCCCCTCTCCAGAGCCCTGCCAGGATAATGGATAGGAGATGGGGGGGGGGGGGGCAAGCAAGCATCAAACCCCATAGTCTGGTGCCTCAGTCATTTTAATCTTTGCTATGGGATCTTCTCTCCCCTAGGTACACCCCTGGGTGAAGAGTATTAGATAAGTAAATTTATATATTATTTCAATTCCTAACTATTTTTCAGATGTTTGTTTGCTGTCAGTGAATGGAAGCTTTCTTTTTTCTTACACTGAAAGCCCCATAACCATGCATGCCAAAAGACTTATCCTTGTAATGACCACAAAAAGAGTAGGGTGTTGCATCAAATGGATATGGATGGGGTAGGGGGGCTTCCTTTAATTTCAGGGCTTACAAATTCAAATGTTGGTAAATATGTGAAAACCTGACATGTTCACAGCCAAGGGTTTGTTACAGTGTTTCAGTCTAGTCAATTCTCAAAGCAGCAGCACCTACAGGTGAAACTCGACAAATTCGAATATCGTGCAAAAGTCCATTTATTTCAGTAACGCAAATTAAAAGGAATTGTATTAATGCAGCTTAAAATTTGAATTTTGTGAAAAGGTTCAATATTCTAGGATTAAAGTGTCACACTCTAGTCAGCTAATTAATCCATAGCCCCTGAGCAAAGGGGACCTCAAAATTGTGACTTTGGGGTGTTATAAGCTGTAAGCCATAATCATCCAAATTATAACAAATAAAGGCTTGAGATATCTCGCTTTGCCTGTAATGAGTCTCATCTGTTAGTTTCACCTTTTAAGTTGCATTAGGCCTCATGCACACGACCTTTGCTTTGGTCCGCATCCGAGCCACAGTTTTTGCGGCTTGGATGCGGACCCATTCACTTCAATGGGGCCGCAAAAGATGCGGACAGCACTCCGTGTGCTGTACGCAACCGTTGGTCCGTTCCGTGGTCCGAATTTTTTTTTAACCTGTCCTATTCTTGTCCGCAAAACGGACAAGAATAGGCAGTTATATCAATGGCTGTCCATGCTGTTCCGCAAATTGCGGAACACACACGGACGCCATCCGTGTTTTGCGGATTCGCAATTTGCAGACCGCAAAACACACAACGGTCATGTGCATGTAGCTTGAAATAAATGAACTTTCTAAATATTCTAATTTTTCGAGTTTCACCTGTATGTTTCTCCTGTCCTGATTCCAGGCTCATGGCTCTTGTGTGATACATTGTAACAATCTTTCAGCTCTGTAAGGCTTCGTTCACACCAGCGTTCAGCCTTTCCGTTCTCCTGCTCCGTTATAAGAGCAGGAGAACGGAAAGGACGGATTGGGCACATAACTGAGCCGAACAGGGCCTACGGATCCCATAGACTATAATGGGGTCCGTTAGGTTTACGCTCATAAGATGGTTTTGAAGCGGAGACAAAAGTCCTGCATGTACTACTTTCGTCTCCGCTCCAAAGCCGCGTTGTGTGCAACGGCGGCGTTGTGTGCATTCGCGGCCGTTGTTCTGTTTGGCATCCGCGTCCGTGATCCGTGTTTCTAGTCTGTAAAAAAAATATGACCTGTCCTATTTTTTTCACGGACAATGGTTCACGGACCCATTCAAGTCAATGGGTCCGTGAAAAATCACGGCTGCCCACAAGATTGTCATCCGCGTCCTTGATCCGTGTCTGTTTTTTCCTATCATTTCAAAGGCAAACTTGACTTAGATTTTTTTTTCATTTTTCATGTCCGTGGATCCTACAAAAATCAAGGAAGACCCACGGAAGAAAAAACGGACACGGATCACGGAACAACGGAAACCGTCCGTGTGCATGAGGCCTAAGTTTTATGCACATAGGACTGGACAACCCTTTTGATCCTCCATTAGGGCACAGGAGGAGTTAGAGATTTTGCCGGTCTCATCACTCCTCACCAGAAAGCTATGATTTCATCACCTGCATCTTGGGAGGTCCCATCAAACCTCTGGAGACCTCACCTACGGTAGACGTGATTCCTTTGATTATGCAGCACTTCAGGTTATATATATATATATATATATATATACTGTATTTGTATATTTTCTGATTTACACAATTTGTTTGCTCTTACACTTTGTATCTATAGGTGGGTGATGGACGTCCAACACAAAGCCACCGTGAGGAGAAGTCATCCTAACCGCAGAGCAGACATGACTCAGAGCTAGGTGTAATCCTCCCAGATGCCTGGATGCAGATAAACACGACTACGCTACAGACATGTTCTCTGCCTGCGGGATTACCGTCATGGGAAATCCTGGACAATAATTATTTCATCCTCCTGACTAAGCGGAGGAATGAAGAATGGATGCAGAACATTTCCAGATTTTGTTTGTATTTTAAGTTAAAGATTTGGGACGTTCATTCATTTATTAAACCTTTGAGATGAAACAAAAGATGATTTGGGGTGAAGTTTGGGACAAAAACCAAGCATGGGGCCCCGCGGCAAGACGAGGGACCAACTGCCCATGACTAAAAGGAAATTCCCATGAGGGCTCATGCACACGACCGTGGGCTGTTTTGCAGTCTGCACATTGTGGCACCACAAAACACGGATACTTGGCGTGTGCATTCTGCATTTTATGAAACAGAACGGCCAGACCCTAAGGCTGGGTTCACACCTGAGCGTTTCTCAAACGCGCGTTTTACGCGCGTTTTTGTCGCGCGTTTTTATGCGCGTTTTTTGTAATAGTAAACGCGCGTTTGACGCGCGATTGTGTGATTGACTGCAGTGTCCTATGGCCTACGCGTCAAAACGCCCCAAAGAAGCTCAAGTACTTGATTATGCGTCAGGCGTTTTACAGCGCGATCGTACGCGCTGTAAAACGCCCAGGTGAGAACCATTCCCATAGGGAAGCATTGGTTTTCATGTGTTGAGCGTTTTACAGCGCGTTTGAACGCGCTGTAAAACGCTCAGTTGTGAACCCAGCCTAACAGTCCAATTCTTGTCCGGAATGCGGACAATAATAGGATATGTTTTTGTTTTTTGCAGAACGGCCATGCGGACATGGAAGCACACTGAGTCATTTCCGTTTTTTGCGGCCCCATTGAAGTGAATAGTTCCGCATACAGGCTGCAAAAAAAACGTAATAGACACAGAAAAAAAAAAACGTCTAAAGTGCATGAGCCCTGACAGAATTACACCTTTGAAACCCACACCATTTGGGACCACAAGGTTCCTGTCATAGAATATAATGAAATGAGACACACTGGCTGTAGTAACCCTATATGTTTGGATCCACAAAAAGAACGGATGATGTGACATCCGTATTGCATTCGTTTATTTGCGGATTAATGCTGTCCTTGTTTGCAAAACGGACATGTTCTATTTTTTGGCGGAACAGACATGTGGACATACAGAAACGGATTGCACACGGAGTCATTTCAGTTTTTTTTCGCGGACCCATTGAAATGAATGGTTCTGCATACGGACCTGTAAAAGAACGAAATGGAAACGGAAAAAAAATACATTCGTGTGCATGAGCTATACTAACCCACTAACCATACTTACCTCAACCTATTAATCCTAATCCATTAATACTACTAACAAATAACCATGAGACCTATAGCAACACCTGTATCTGGCCCTGCTTCTTATGCACATTGGTAATGCACATAGTGATGTCACAGTACAGGGATAATACACACAGTGATGTCACAGTACAGGGATAATACACACAGTGATGTCACAGTACAAGGTAATAAACAGTGATGTCACAGTACAGGATAATAACACAGTGATGTCACAGTACAGGGATAATAAACACAGTGATGTCACAGTACAGGGATAATACACAGTGATGTCACAGTACAGGATAATAAACACAGTGATGTCACAGTACAGGTAATAAACACTGATGTCACAGTACAGGGATAATAAACACAGTGATGTCACAGTACAGGATAATAAACAGTGATGTCACAGTACAGGGATAATACACAGTGATGTCACAGTACAGGGATAATAAACACAGTGATGTCACAGTACAGGATAATAAACACAGTGATGTCACAGTACAGGGATAATACACAGTGATGTCACAGTACAGGATAATACACAGTGATGTCACAGTACAGGGATTAAACACAGTGATGTCACAGTACAGGGATAATAACACAGTGATGTCACAGTACAGATAATACACAGTGATGTCACAGTACAGGGATAATAAACACAGTGATGTCACAGTACAGGATAATAAACACAGTGATGTCACAGTACAGAGATAATACACACAGTGATGTCACAGTACAGGAGATAAACACAGTGATGTCACAGTACAGGGATAATACACACAGTGATGTCACAGTACAGGATAATAACACAGTGATGTCACAGTACAGAGATAATAAACACAGTGATGTCACAGTACAGGGATAATAAACACCAGTGATGTCACAGTACAGGGATAATACACACAGTGATGTCACAGTACAGAGATAATAAACACAGTGATGTCACAGTACAGGGATATAAACACAGTGATGTCACAGTACAGGATAATAAACCCAGTGATGTCACAGTACAGGGATAATAAACACAGTGATGTCACAGTACAGGGATAATAAACACAGCTGATGTCACAGTACAGGGATAATAAACACAGTGATGTCACAGTACAGGGATAATAAACACAGTGATGTCACAGTACAGGATGATAAACACAGTGATGTCACAGTACAGGGATAATAAACACAGTGATGTCACAGTACAGGATAATAAACACAGTGATGTCACAGTACAGGGATAATACACAGTGATGTCACAGTACAGGATAATAAACACAGTGATGTCACAGTACAGGGATAATAAACACAGTGATGTCACAGTACAGGATAACACAGTGATGTCACAGTACAGGGATAATAAACACAGTGATGTCACAGTACAGGGATAATAAACAGTGATGTCACAGTACAGATATAATAAACACAGTGATGTCACAGTACAGGGATAATACACAGTGATGTCACAGTACAGATAATAAACACAGTGATGTCACAGTACAGGGATAATACACAGTGATGTCACAGTACAGATAATAAACACAGTGATGTCACAGTACAGGATAATAACACAGTGATGTCACAGTACAGGATAATAACACAGTGATGTCACAGTACAGGGATAATACACAGTGATGTCACAGTACAGGATAATACACAGTGATGTCACAGTACAGGGATAATACATTGATGTCACAGTGCAGGAATACAACAGTGCATGTACAGAGATAATAAACACAGTGATGTCACAGTACAGGGATAATACACACAGTGATGTCACAGTACAGAGATAAACACAGTGATGTCACAGTACAGGGATAATACACACAGTGATGTCACAGTACAGAATAATACACACAGTGATGTCACAGTACAGGATAATAAACACAGTGATGTCACAGTACAGAGATAATAAACACAGTGATGTCACAGTACAGGGATAATAAACACAGTGATGTCACAGTACAGATGATAATACACACAGTGATGTCACAGTACAGGGATAATACACACAGTGATGTCACAGTACAGGGATAATATACACACCAGTGATGTCACAGTACAGGGATAATAAACACAGTGATGTCACAGTACAGAGATAATAACACAGTGATGTCACAGTACAGGGGATAATAAACACAGTGATGTCACAGTACAGGGATAATAAACACAGTGATGTCACAGTACAGAGATAATACATACAGTGATGTCACAGTACAGAGATAATGAACACAGTGATGTCACAGTACAGGGATAATAAACACAGTGATGTCACAGTACAGGGATAATACACACAGCGATGTCACAGTACAGGGATAATAAACACAGTGATGTCCCAGTACAGGGATAATAAACACAGTGATGTCACAGTACAGAGATAATAAACAGTGATGTCACAGTACAGAGATAATAAACACAGTGATGTCACAGTACAGGGATAATAAAACACAGTGATATCACAGTACAGAGATAATAAACACAGTGATGTCACAGTACAGGGATAATAAACACAGTGATATCACAGTACAGGGATAATACACACAGTGATGTCACAGTACAGAGATAATAAACACAGGGATGTCACAGTACAGGGATAATAAACACTGTGATGTCACAGTACAGGGATAATAAACTCAGTGATGTCACAGTACAGAGATAATAAACACAGGGATGTCACAGTACAGGGATAATAAACTCAGTGATGTCACAGTACAGAGATAATAAACACAGTGATGTCACAGTACAGAGATAATAAACACAGTGATGTCACAGTACAGAGATAATAAACACAGGGATGTCACAGTACAGAGATAATAAACACAGGGATGTCACAGTACAGGGATAATAAACACAGTGATGTCACAGTACAGAGATAATACACACAGGGATGTCACAGTACAGAGATAATAAACACAGGGATGTCACAGTACAGGGATAATAAACACAGTGATGTCACAGTACAGAGATAATAAACACAGGGATGTCACAGTACAGGGATAATAAACACTGTGATGTCACAGTACAGGGATAATACACACAGTGATGTCACAGTACAGAGATAATAAACACAGGGATGTCACAGTACAGGGATAATAAACACTGTGATGTCACAGTACAGGGATAATAAACACAGTGATGTCACAGTACAGAGATAATAAACACAGTGATGTCACAGTACAGGGATAATAGACAAATCCCATAAATGTATGAAATAAAAAATTGATCTAAGTAGCAAGTGCATTCAGAACGTATGAATTAGGAATATTTCATTTTATGCTTGTGCCACATCATAGTAATGTGCAGGAAGAGCATTCATGTACTTTCGGCCATGTGCTGCATATAGTACCATGGGGCTCCTCATGCCTCATACCACTAACTCTTCCTATGATATGACCGAATGATAATATTGTTATAATCCATCACTAGGCGCCTCCTGCTCGCCAGCCTGTGTCCGCTCTGGATGCGGTTACACATTTTCACTGTTTATCTGACTTTTCAAGTCGAGCGTTTCACTAGTCCTCGGCTCTGTACTTCCCATCTTGTCGCTGCTCCTCGGCATGTAATGATCATGTCCAATACGGTTTTTATTTTGAGGTTTAATTTTAATTTCTTTATTTGTATAACATGAAGGAAAGCAGGTCAGGGGAGAAAAGCATAGTATCATTTCATGAGGAAACTTTGGAGGTCGTAGGGCACTGCATACTGAGTACTGAGCTCAAAGGTACCTTAATAAGTCAGAGTGCTCCATCTAGTGGTGGCTGCAGGCAGATAGCATTCTAGGATTTAAGAAAGGAAGCAGGGGGTTTGGAGCTTTATAGCACAAAAACAGATCTCCAGCCCCTATATTCTGCACCTATTTAGATAACATAAATTTACCGTTAATAATACTTTAATAAACAATATCATTAAATAAATGTCAATAATAAAAACACTAGACCTCCAGGGATATTAACCCAAAAGAATCATGGCTAATTGATATAAATATTAGTCACCTAATGACCACTGGGGATATTAGGTATTTTCCACTAAGACACTATAGACCACCAGATATATTAGGTATTTACCAGTGTTGCACTCTAGACCTACAGGGATATTAGATGTCATTAAGATAGTATAGACCACTAGATATATTAGCTGTTTACCACTAAGACAATCTAGACCACCAGGGATATTAGGTATTTTCCACTAAGACACTGTAGACCACCAGGGATTTTAGGCATTTACCACTAAGACAATCTAGACCACCAGGGATATTAGGTATTTTCCACTAAGACACTCTAGACCACCAGGGATATTAGGCATTTACCACTAAGACACTGTAGACCACCAGGGATATTAGGCATTTACCACTAAGACACTGTAGACCACCAGGGATATTAGGCATTTGTCACTAAGACACTGTAGACCACCAGGGATATTAGGCATTTACCACTAAGACACTGTAGACCACCAGGGATATTAGGCATTTGTCACTAAGACACTGTAGACCACCAGGGATATTAGGCATTTACCACTAAGACACTGTAGACCACCAGGGATATTAGGCATTTACCACTAAGACACTCTAGACCACCAGGGATATTAGGCATTTACCACTAAGACACTGTAGACCACCAGGGATATTAGGCATTTACCACTAAGACACTGTAGACCACCAGGGATATTAGGCATTTGTCACTAAGACACTGTAGACCACCAGGGATATTAGGCATTTACCACTAAGACACTGTAGACCACCAGGGATATTAGGCATTTGTCACTAAGACACTGTAGACCACCAGGGATATTAGGCATTTTACCACTAAGACACTGTAGACCACCAGGGATATTAGGCATTTACCACTAAGACACTGTAGACCACCAGGGATATTAGGCATTTGTCACTAAGACACTG
Organism: Bufo gargarizans; assembly: GCF_014858855.1. Lineage (NCBI taxonomy): Eukaryota > Metazoa > Chordata > Amphibia > Anura > Bufonidae > Bufo > Bufo gargarizans. The sequence continues at coordinate 474,995,695 of NC_058081.1, read as the reverse complement.
TAGACCACCAGGGATATTAGGCATTTACCACTAAGACACTGTAGACCACCAGGGATATTAGGCATAAGACATTCTAGACCACCAGGGATATTAGGCATTTGTCACTAAGACACTGTAGACCACCAGGGATTTTAGGCATTTACCACTAAGACAATGTAGACCACCAGGGATATTAGGCATAAGACATTCTAGACCACCAGGGATATCAGGTCGAGGGATATTAGATATTTACCATTAAGAAAAGACCAGCACATATATTAGGTATTTCCACTAAGACACTCTAGACCTACAGGGATATTAGATATAATTAAGACATTATAGACCTCAAGATATATTAGCTGTTTACCACTAAGATACTCTAGACTTCCAGGGATATTAGATATTTACCATTAAGACATTATAGACCACCACATATATTAGGTATGTACCAGTAAGATACTCTTGACACCAGGTATATTATACATTCACCACTAAGACAATATATGAGGTATATACCACCAAGTCCCTCTAGACCACCAGGGATAGTACAAACCCTTGAACCTTACTAATGTGTGCTGTACTACATATAGAAAGTTGCATTTGCTCCTGGATTTATCTGTACACTCTGTCAGTGTTCTCCAGTCGGTAGCTGTCGTTAAACTACAACTCCCATCATGCTCTGTCAGCCATAGAAGCTTTGATAACGATTCTAGGACTGATAATTCATATACTAGGGCCCGCGGGGTTAACAGACACCCACCGGTATAATGTGTTTAGCTCATCCCTGTATATCAGGCTCGCCATTGTAATAAGAGGCGTGTGACTCAGTCCGCCCTCATGTACAGGCAGCTGTGCCGAGTCTGAAAAACTCATCGGAGTCAGGGACAAGTCCTATCAAAGCCTCCGCCGCCACCTGTGACACGTTACTGTACAGAAACCGCAGCTTAGTCACAGCCCGAAACATTCTGACGGGTGACACAGGAACGCCGGACATAGGCCGCGACCACAACACCGTGCCCCACAGGGGCCATTACCTCCAAACAATATGGAACTGTCAGCTTAAAGGAGCGCACCCGCCACTAAATATTATACTAAGTACTGGGGGAGATTCTCATAGCAACCAATCACAGCACAGCTTTCATTTCTGAAGAGCAGAATACAAAGTGAAAGCTCGGCTGTGATTGGTTGCTATGGGCAACATGGAGACTTTCATCAATCGGCCCAAGTACTGTTTCCATTTACATGCTGGTAGCAAAAAAAAAACTGTGAAGAGTCCTTTATTTAGGACACATGGTGGATTTTTTTAAACTTTTGGTGCCAAAATGCATAAAAATACTTAAAGGGCATCTGTCAGCAGTTTTGTCCCTATGACATTGGCTGACCTGTTACATGTGCGCTTGGCAGCTGAAGGCATCTGTGTTGGTCCCATGTTCCTATGTGCCCGCATTGCTGAGAAAATGATGTTTTAATATATGCAAATGAGCCTCTAGGAGCAACGGGGGCGTTGCCATTACACCTAGAAGCTCTGCTCTCTCTGCAACTGCCGCGCCCTCTGCAGGGCATGGTGGGAGTTGTAGCATCCATGCTTTAGGATTAAACAAGAATGCAGCATAGTCTTAATTGAAAGTTTCCTATCTTTTTATGCATGCAGCTCATAGGCAGAGCTATGTGTCGCCATGGTTACAGACTACAAACAAACCCTGCGTGTAGTCTGATCCTGCAGTCATTTCTTACTCCCTTCTGTCCTCTCTTCTGCTGGGTGTAGAGTGTCAAGATGGATCAGAATACACACAGGGTTTGTCGGTAGCCTGTGAACACGGAGACGCATAGGCCTGCATGGGGGCTGTGTGCACAAAACAGTAAGGCCCCTTTCACACGGGCGAGTTTTCCGCGCGGGTGCAATGCATGAGTTGAATGCATTTCTATGGGGCTGTTCACATGAGCGGTGATTTTCACACATCACTTGTGCATTGCGTGAAAATCGCAGCAAGCTCTATTTTGTGCGTTTTTCACGCAACGCAGGCCCCATAGAAGTGAATGGGGCTGCGTGAAAATCGCAAGCATCCGCAAGCAAGTGCGGATGCGGTGCGATTTTCACGCACGGTTGCTAGGAGACGATCGGGATGGAGACCCGATCATTATTATTTTCCCTTATAACATGGTTATAAGGGAAAATAATATCATTCTGAATATAGAATGCATAGTACAATAGCGCTGGAGGGGTTAAAAAAATAATAATAATAATTTAACTCACCTTAATCCACTTGCTCGCGCAGCCCGGCTTCTCTTCTGTGCTGTGTACAGGAAAAGGACCTGTGGTGACGTCACTCTGGTCATCACATGATCTTTTACCATAGTGATGGATCATGTGATGGACCATGTGATGACCGGAGTGACGTCACCACAGGTCCTTTTCCTGTACACAGCACAGAAGTAGACAGAGAGATGCCGGGCTGCGCGAGCAAGTGGATTAAGGTGAGTTAAATTATTATTATTATTATTTTTAACCCCTCCAGCGCTATTGTACTATGCATTCTGTATTCAGAATGCTATTATTTCCCCTTATAACCATGTTATAAGGGAAAATAATACAATCTACATTACACCGATCCCAAGCCCGAACTTCTGTGAAGAAGTTTGGGTTTGGGTACCAAACATGCTGATTTTTCTCTCGCGCGTGCAAAACGCATTACAATGTTTTGCACTCGAGCGGAAAAATCGCGCATGTTCCCGCAACGCACCCGCACCTTTTCCCGCAACGCCCGTGTGAAAGAGGCCTAAGAGATTATTATGCTTCCATAGCAATGTATGCACCCCACTGTGCCTGTAATATAGCAGTGTCCATGGGCTGCACTTGGTACAGCAGCTTTCACATAAATAGGACTATGCTGCAGTACCACACACAGCCTCTAGACAAGAGTGGCGCTATTGGGAAGGGGAAAAAACAGACCCTTTTCAATGCACTGATAATACAATTACAAGGGATTCTACGTCTTTCAGCTGCTTCTTATGTTCCTCCTTCGCCTTTCGTGGTTGCAAATAAATCTTGTTCTTTTTTTTCTTTCTTGCAGACAGGAGGCGGAGCCGGGAAGCATTAGAGGGGAGAATCTGTGTCACAGGCAGTCCGGCGTCCATTCACCTGGCTGGCAGGAGACTGTAGCTGGCATCTGCCTGTCTTCCTATCTATTGGCTGCGAGCTGCAGAGGAAGGGCTGGGGGATTAATTACACAGCATTAACTTTTTGTGTAGCTTTAGGGTACATGCTAAAAAAACGTCTGGGAGAGGCAACGACAGAAACGAGCAAAAGAAGAACCAGGAAAGCATAATTTGGGGAGTCATTTGATGACATTTTTCGATTTTTTTCCCCCCTCAAGGATTTTCTAATCTTCCTGTGCAGGAAAGTGAATTTGCAAGAAACAGAAAGTCAAGACGCAGCAGAAGGTGTCGCCCCTCTGCCATCCCCAGCTACCCATAGGAAGGGGGAGACCCGTGGATTATGCACCTACAGCAAAGGTAATGTCGAAACTTCCCTTGATTTTTGGAAATAGTAAGATGGGGTCGGCAGGCAGGGGCTGGGGGGCATGTGGCATTCTCACAACTGACTCTGTGTAGAGAAGGGGCACGCCCCCTCTCATGTGTAGAGCTGCATGCCATGATTTTCAGGACTCCGAAAGTTGGGTGCTAAGGTTGCATTCACACGCTGTGTATTTTGTTGCAGAAAGTTCAGCGACTGAGAAAAAGTTCCATTCACCCCGGGATTTACTGACATCCGTGTGCTTGGATTGAATGAATGGAACTGATTTTCAGTCATGGAAATGTCTGCAACAAAATACGCAGCGTGTGAGTGCACCCTAAGGCCTCCTGCACACGACCGTAGGTGTCCCGTTGCCGTATTGCGGACTGCATTTGTGGATACGCAATACACGGGTACCCTTCCGTGTGCATTCCGCATTCACTTCAATGGGTCCGCAAATCCGGAGATGCGGAATGGTGCGAAACGGAAGCACGGAACGGAACCCTACGGAAGCACTGCGGAGTGCTTCCATGGAGTTTCGTCCCGTACTTCCGTTCCACAAAAAGATAGAACATGTCCTATCTTTTTGCAGAACGGCCAATCAGGCACACTGCGCATGTGCTGTGTCCTCTCCATTAAATGCTATGGGACTACCGAAAATAGCCAAGCACAGTCCCACAAAGGTGATTAGAAGGGTAGCTGTGCATGCGCTGTGTCCTCGCCATTCACTGCTATGGGACTTCCGAAAATAGCCAAGCACAGTCCCACAAAGGTGATTAGAAGGGTGGCTGCGCATGCGCTGTGTCCTCTCCATTCAATGGTATGGGATATCCGAAAATAGCCAAGCACAGTCCCACAAAGGTGATTAGAGGGGTGGCTGCGCATGCGCTGTGTCCTCTCCATTTACTGGTATGGGATTTCCAAAAATAGCCGTGTGCACTCACTGAGCTATTTTTGGAAGTCCCATTGCAGGGAATAGAGAGGACACAGCGCATGCGCAGCCACCCTCCTTTTACCGTTATGGGACTGCCCTTGGTTGTTTTCAGAAGTCCCATACCAGTAAATGGAGAGGATGACTTTCTCTTCATTTATGCCAGGACCCTGTTCTTGTGTTGAGTGGCTCACATGGTTGGCATCCACACCTATCAGACATGTATGGCCCATTCTATTGATATGCCATAAATGTCCAGACGGGAATACCCCTTTAAGATTGGGTCTTGATGGAATTGCAAAGCGCTTTAGCAATTTTAGCAGGGCAATCCCTTGCATGCTGGTTTTGGGCACAGGGGTGCATCTCACGCCAACCTAGCATGGGCACAGCACAGACCATGGAAATGCTTGTGAATGACAAATCATGTGACTATCGCAAATCTACAGAATGGGCGCACCTGGATAGGTGATAGAGCCCCCGCCTCTCATTTCTATTGTACCATTGGACCCACTGCCAGGTGCAGCTGTTACCCCTGCACCCACTACAGCTACGCCCGGCGTCTCACCGTGGACTACAGCCTCCTGGCACCCATTGTCCTTACATTAGCCCCTTCACTGACCAAATACAAACACATTTGTCGTACGACCCCCCCCCCCCCTTCCTTCCCAGACCTGTGCGGACTCGACATTGCCATGAAGGGTTAAACCCACTCCCTGAGTTCTGGTACTTGGCACTATTTCCACATTTTGATTCATTTTCCAACAGGGGTGATTTTTTTGTCTGTGACCCCCAGCTGGGCACACCTGCCTCTGCGGTGCCAAAGGGTCAGTAACTGGAAGGATCGGATCCTGGATCTTCTTGCAGGATGGATATAGTTTAAAGCTGACAGAACTTCTCACCTGTACCACATACAGAGTCATCCAGAGGGTAGTAGTACCTCTGCTTGCTTTGGCACTCTTCATGTATCACTGCAGTATTGTACTTGGCCCACAGAGAAAGGAGGTCTGGAATGGTACATGGCAGAGTGCCCGCCAAGTCACGTCAGTCTGTCTGCAGAGGTGCAGGATTTTGGTATATAAGCCCTTTGTTGCTGCTTTATACCCTATGCAATCCCGGCCAGAGCAATCTGTAATAAGCTTTTCTCAGTGCATGGGCATCCTTCTCCTGTGCCAACCTCTAATGCCAGAGATCAGGGCAGGAATAGGAAGTTACATATAACAGCCACTGATGGCAGGAAGCAGTATAGGGGGTGCAATGGACAAGTGAGTGGTGCCCGACACTGAGGTGGGCGCTACAATGTGTCTGATACTGTGAAGACTAGAATACTTCAGATACATTGTAGTGGGGATTATAATGAGGCTGGCACTATAACACTACAGTGTGACTGGCACTGTGGACTAACATGATAGGACATGTTCTATAATGAGCTGGCACTATGGGGATTATAATGAGCTGGCACTATGGGGGTTATAATGAGCTGGCACTATGAGGGTTATAATGAGCTGGCACTATGAGGGTTATAATGAGCTGGCACTATGAGGGTTATAATAAGCTGGCACTATGGGGGTTATAACAAGCTGGCACTATGGGGGTTATGATGAGCTGCCACTATGAGGGTTATAATGACCTGGCACTATGGGGGTTATGATGAGCTGGCACTATGGGGGTTATAATGAGCTGGCACTATGGGGGTTATAATGAGCTGGCACTATGGGGGTTATTATGAGCTGGCACTATGGGGGTTATGATGAGCTGGCACTATAGGGATTATGATGAGCTGGTACCATGGGGGTTATAATGAGCTGGCACTATGGGGGTTATGATGAGCTGGCACTATGGGGGTTATGATGAGCTGGCACTATGGGGGTTATGATGAGCTGGCACTATGGGGGTTATAATGAGCTGGCACTATGGGGGTTATAATGAGCTGGCACTTTGAGGGTTATAATGAGCTGGCACTATGGGGGTTATGATGAGCTGGCACTATGGGGGTTATGATGAGCTGGCACTATGGGGGTTATAATGCTTCAGATACATGGTAATAGGGATTATAATAAGGCTGACACTACAATGTGACTGGCACTGTAGATTATAGTGATCCTGGCATCATGGGGATTATAGGGAGCTGGCACAATTGGGTATTACAATGTACTTGTGGGAACTGTAACCAACAGTTGGCACTATGGGCATTACAATATGCCCATTACTGTGGGATCTATAATGAGCGGGTATTATATGTTTGGAGTATTGAAGCTTAATTGTTAATTGCTGAGTCTGATGGACGATCGTATAAATCCAATTAACGGGGATGGATACATTCTGCAGAAGACATCATCTTACCAGGGCTAATCCCTTACTTATTGCCTCGCTGTGTCATTTTATACAGTATATGGGAAATGGATGATGGGGGTTATCATCATGGAATGCAGAATTTGATCTCGGAGGGAAGACCTCAGAGACATGATGTCATGTATACCTGGGCTCGGGTGTGGTCTTAAGGCTTAATCTCCGCAGCATCAAAGGGAGCAAAAAAATAAACCTCGCCACCACCCACCTCTGCTGCCGGATTCCAGAGATGAGAACTGAACCTGAATTGAATCACAGATTGAATGACTAGTACAGAACCTTGTAAAAGTATTCACCCCCTAAAATCTCTATCTTAAAAAATTCCGAGCTTCATCTAGAATGTATAAAGCTGTATGCAGGGAGCTCCCCCTAGTGGCCACTCGAGGCAGCTAAAAGGTTATCATGTAACTGTATGGTTGTGTGATGGAAAGCAGAGGATTTGGAGCTCTGCGTCAGTAAAATAGAGCTCTGGTTCCTGTAAGGATAACAAAAATAACCCACATATTCAAACATTACTCTCTCACAACTCCATATAGTGCAGAAAGATATCACTCTCCTATGTGGGTGAAAGGATACATTCTGGGTTGGCTGATTTATGAATATAATAGCAGAAGAGCAATGAAGACTGACACAGAGACAGAGCAGTAAGAGATCATGGCCATCAGCAACAAGTCACAAGCAAAGTCATCTTTTATGAGCCGGCAAAGTTCCGGTTTCTAGGAGAATCCCATTGGAATGACTTCCAGGAGTTCATCTGAAGAGTGGGGATCGCACATGTTGTTGAAGCATTAATCTATCACAGGTGGACAATGGGGCAGAGGGAGAAGAGCTGCACAAACAGGGGGAGATGTCTCCTTGGCAGCCGCACAATGACCGTCTTCTGAGAGCTCCGAGCTCCAGCCCTGCCCTTTATAATGAACCAGAACCAGGAGGACAAAGGGCCTGGAAAGCTCAGCCGACCAGCCAATAATCAATGGGGGTGGGGGTCCGGTCAGGAGGGGGCTCTCTGTTATTTATGCCTTTCAGACCTTGTACACAAAGTGGCTCTAGCAACGAAACATTTAGAAAAGTAGTAAAAATTAGATGTATAAAATAGCAAAGGATAAAACCACACAAAGCACAATAGCGATAGATAGATATACGGAAGAGAAAGAAAGAAAGAATGAAGGGTGGGTGGAAAGATAGATAGATAAATAGATATAGGATAGATATACGGAAGGAAAAGAAAGAAAAAAAAAAAGAAAGACCGAAGGAAGGGTGGGTGGATAGATATATAAATAGATAGATAGATATGGGATAGATATATGGAAGGAAGGAAGGAAGAGAAGAAGAAAGAGGAAGTAAGAAAGAAAGAAAGAAAGATAGAAAGAAAGAAAAATATATGGAAGGAAGAAAAAGAAAGAAAGAAGGAAGGGTGGGTGGATAGATAGATATATAGAACAGACAGACAGATAGATAGATAGATAGATAGATAGATAGATAGATGAAAGAAAGAAGATGGATAGATTACACTTGTGATATTTATTTATGCACTTTATAGCGCTGACATATTCCGCAGCGCTTTACAGACATTATCATCGCTCTGTCCCCAGGAGCTCACAATCTAAGGTCCCTATCAGTCTGTCTTTGGAGTGTGGGAGGAAACCGGAGAACCCGGAGGAAACCCACGCAAACACGAGGAGAACATACAAACTCCATGCAGATGTTGTCATTGGTCAGATTCAAACCTAGGACCCCAGGGCTGCTACCCACTGAGCCACCGTGCTGTCCATATAGGAGAACTTGATCCATTATTTCATAAATCATTTTCCATTCAGCCTTAGACAGTTGGGCCGCACCCTGTGGTAGCGCTGGACGATGGCGCTGATACTTGTTATCCGGCTTCAGACATCGCTAAGAAGCTGCTGAAACAGAACATGTAGATGGCAATGTCTATTGGAGCAGATCCAGGCTGAATGGTCCTGACACCTTCCGCAGTCCGCAGGTTCCTCTGTTTGTCAGTTGTCATGTGGCGTTAAAGGGCAAGCATGAATACTGAGGAGGTGAACGTATTGAGCTTGAAGTACATCTTACAGCCATATCTCGTGACAGACAGAAAATGTTAGGAGTTGTAGTCTTGTAACAGCTTGACCGCCACTAACTGGAGAGCACTGCCTTATATGCAACCAATGCCCCAGCACAGACCAAGGGGGTTATTTACTAATAGAAATATGTCTGTATTTGGCGCATTTCTGGCGCAGATGCCAGTCTGCGACTTTTCCCGACTCATGCCAGGTCTAAAAAGTGGGCGTGGCGTGGGCGAGAATAGGGGATGGGGCGGCAGGCCCGTCTCATTCATTTTTTTCTACGCCTCTTTTAGATGCGACGGTGGATCTGCTGAAGTAATGTAGAGGCGCCGATAACTTTGGCGGATCCACCACCAGCACAGGCCCTTATTAAGACTGGCATCTAAAACGCCGGTCTTACTAAATGACCCCCCAAATCTTGACAAAGTGTTGCCTAGTCCCATTCAGCGGAGAACTCCTTTACCAAACGCCTCTGTTTAATCTGTGGCTCTTCTTGTTGCATTGCATGTCTACCGGCAGACTGAGTGCTGGGGACGTATTGTGCTATATCGCTATTAGTGATAAAGGGTTAAGGCTTGATAATCTGTAGCCTGCGAGCGTGTGGTGTGCTGGATGAGAAATGCTGCGGATGATGGGTGGAGACCGCCATGCCCCAGGCTACACATTACAGCATGAGACACACCTATCCAGGTTAGGATTATAGTGCTGAGCAAACAGATGTCCTCCTGTATATCCTGCCCGGATCTGTTATACCGAGGAATCCGCACTGTGCACCATAATCAAACCAGGCCTTGGTCGCCTTATAGAATTTATATGTAAGATGCAGGTTACATTTGTTGTGGCTGAGTATGACAGCTACTGTGTGATTACATCTTTAGAGGCTTTATAATGTAGTGCTCCAGAGCTGCATTTACTATTCTACTGGTGCAGTCACTGTGTACATACATTACTTATCCTGTGCTGATCCTGAGTTACATCCTGTATTATACTCCAGAGCTGGACTCACTATTCTACTGGTGCAGTCACTGTGTACATACATTACTTATCCTGTACTGATCCTGAGTTACATCCTGTATTATACTCCAGAGCTGCACTCACTATTCTGCTGGAGGAAACACTGTGTACATACATTACATTATTTGCACTTATCCTGAGTTACATCCTGTATTATACTCCAGAGCTGCACTCACTATTCTGCTGGTGCAGTCACTGTGTACATACATTACTTATCCTGTACTGATCCTGAGTTACATCCTGTATTATACTCCAGAGCTGCACTCACTATTCTGCTGGTGCAGTCACTGTGTACATACATTACTTATCCCGTACTGATCCTGAGTTACATCCTGTATTATACTCCAGAGCTGCACTCACTATTCTGCTGGAGGAGTCACATGCTTTAGGTGAGCTTTTTTAAAGCAGTGAACCTTTTTATACATTAGATCAAATGTCTGATCAAGAGCTGTACAGATGCTAAATTCTGGGAGATTTAAAGGGGAAGAGTATTCACCTTTAAATGTGAGATTGCATGAGAGTTTTGCAGCAGATGTGACTCTTTGCCAGGCGCATAAGCCGTAAGTTTGCCTCTCCATGCAGCACTATAAGAAGAGGGGTGGGTTGTGTCCGGTAGTAGCATGGCTCTGATGATGGATGTAGCAGGCACTCTGCTCGGCTGCTTTTCACATTTCCTGAGCTGTTTCCTCGCTCTTGCACTGTCATCCCCCGGCTTATAAGTAAAACCAATGTTTCCTGGAGCGCTGCCTCGGAGTTGACAGAGGATGACATATCAGACTGTATTTTATCCCATGTTTGCTGGATGGGCACCACACAGAATATACTTTGTGTTCACTGTTTACAATAAATCTGCTTGCTTTGACCAAATGAAAACATTCTTGTATACTTCAGAGGATAGAAACCTGTACAGACCTAATGCTTCTTGCACAGGAGAGTGTGCTACAGTTATGTTCAATCTTGGCCAGGTGTCAGCAACCTTCGGCACTCCAGCTGTGTTGAAACTACAATTCCCAGCATGCTCCATTCACTTTCTATGGGAGTTTAGAGAACAGCCAAGCAAGTGTGGATGCTGGGAGCCGTAGTTACACCACGGCTGAAGTGCCGAAGGTTGCTGATCTCTGATCTAAGCAATACAGCTTAGTATCAGTCAGCTTCTGGAAGGTGAAGTGGCCCTTTAAATCATCTGCCTATTTTATTGGATGTTGCAGAGAGTATATACTAATCATTGGGTCATCAGGGAGTATATACTATGACAGGTGTGGACAAAATGCTACAGGGTCACCAGGAAGTGGACATAATCCTATGGGGTCACCAGGAAGTAGACATAATCCTATGGGGTCACCAGGAAGTGGACATAATCCTATGGAGTCACCAGGAAGTAGACATAATCCTATGGGGTCACCAGGAAGTGGACATAATCCTATGGGGTCACCAGGAAGTAGACATAATCCTATGGGGTCACCAGGAAGTGGACATAATCCTATGGGGTCACCAGGAAGTGGACATAATCCTATGGGGTCACCAAGAAGTGGACATAATCCTATGGGGTCACCAAGAAGTGGACATAATCCTACCGGGTCACCAGGAAGTGGACATAATCCTATGGGGTCACCAGGAAGTTGACATTTTGCCGCTGGGATATCTAAGAGTAAACATGATCCCATTGGGTCAGCAGGCATTAGACTTGATCTTAAAGGGTATTCCTATTTAAAGTGATGGCATAATGACAGAATTGTCCATCACTTTATGATATCGTCTGACCTCTGGGACCACCCTGATCCTGATAACAAAGGGGCTGCAGTGTTGGTGTAGTGCAGCGTTCCCTTCGCTGTTTTTCCTGCACAGCGTTGCTACCCACTGTGCAGGGAAAACCTAGAAGGAACCAGCCCCTTCATTCTGAGGATCATGAAGTTGGACCTCCACTGATGATAAAGTGATGTCATATCCTTGTGATATGACATCACTTTATGAAATAGGAATGACCCTTTAATGAGTCACCAAGCAGTAGCCAATGATCTTACTGGGTCACCAGGGAACTTGTGTCTACTGGGTCATCATGGAGTAAACTCGTGTCTGTTGGGTCATCAAGACCATGGGTCATCTTAGCATGAACATGTGTTTACTGGGTTTTCACAGAGTGAATATACACTCACCTAAAGAATTATTAGGAACACCTGTTCTGGTTCTCATTAATGTGATTATCTAGTCAACCAATCACATGGCAGTTGCTTCGATGCATGTCGGGTTGTGGTCCTGGTCAAGACAATCTCCTGAACTCCAAACTGAATGTCAGAATGGGAAAGAAAGGTGATTTAAGCAATTTTGAGCGTGGCATGGTTGTTGGTGCCAGACGGGCTGGTCTGAGTATTTACACAATCTGCTCAGTTACTGGGATTTTCACGCACAACCATTTCTAGGGTTTGCAAAGAATGGTGTGAAAAGGGAAAAACATCCAGTATGCGTCAGTCCTGTGGGCGAAAATGCCTTGTTGATGCTAGAGGTCAGAGGAGAATAGGCCGACTGATTCAAGCTGATAGAAGAGCAACGTTGACTGAAATAACCACTCGTTACAACCGAGGTCTGCAGCAAAGCATTTGTGAAGCCACAACACGCACAACCTTGAGGCGGATGGGCTACAACAGCAGAAGACCCCCACCGGGTACCACTCATCTCCACTACAAATAGGAAAAAGAGGCTACAATTTGCACGAGCTTACCAAAATTGGACTGTTGAAGACTGGAAAAATGTTGCCTGGTCTGATGAGTCTCGATTTCTGTTGAGACATTCAAATGGTAGAGTCTGAATTTGGCGTAAACAGAATGAGAACATGTATCCATCATGCCTTGTTACCACTGTGCAGGCTGGTGGTGGTGGTGTAATGGTGTGGGGGATGTTTTCTGGGAACACTTTAGGCCCCTTAGTGCCAATTGTCCATCGTTTAAATGCCACGGGCTACCTGAGCATTGTTTCTGACCATGTCCATCCCTTCATGACCACCATGTACCCATCCTCTGATGGCTACTTCCAGCAGGATAATGCACCATGTCACAAAGCTTGAATCATTTCAAATTGGTTTCTTGAACATGACAATGAGTTCACTGCACTAAAATGGCCCCCACAGTCACCAGATCTCAACCCAATAGAGAATCTTTGGGATGTGGTGGAACGGGAGCTTCGTGCCCTGGATGTGCATCCCTCAAATCTCCATCAACTGCAAGATGCTATCCTATCAATATGGGCCAACATTTCTAAAGAATGCTATCAGCACCTTGTAGAATCAATGCCACATAGAATTAGGGCAGTTCTGAAGGCAAAAGGGGGTCCAACACCGTATTAGTATGGTGTTCCTAATAATTCTTTAGGTGAGTGTATGTCTATTGGGTCATCATCTGTCTACTGGGTTATTGTGGAGTGGACATGTGTCTACTGGGTCTTTATGGACTGGACATTTTACTACAGCAGCATCATGGGGGTGGACACATGTCTAGTTGGTCATCAGGGAGTAAACTAGTGTCTACTGGATCATTGTAGAGGGGGCATGTATCTACTGGATCATCATGTACTGGACATGTGTCTACTCGATCATCATGGAGTAATCGTGTGTCTACCGGGTCATTGTAGAGTGATCTTGTGTGTACTAAATCATTATTGACTGGACACATGTCTACTGGATCATCTTGGAATGGACAAGTATCAAGTGGATCATCTTGGAGTGGACAGGTATCTACTGGGTCATCATAAAGTGGACTAGTAGTGTCTACTTGTTCTTCATGGGGTTGACATGTGTGTACCGGATCATTGTGGACTGGACACCTGTCTACTGGATCATCTTGGATGGCAAGTATCTACTAGGTCATCATAAAGTGGATTATTGTCTACTTGTTCTTCATGGGGTGGATTCTATGGTCAGTTGTAGTACCGAAGGCTAAATAAGACTGTCTAAGAGAGCTGTATGGAATATATATGATTATTTTTGGATTTGTCCCCTTTGTTCAGGACACGTTTGTTAGTAAAACATCCATGACATCATCTAGCCTGCAGGTGTATCACCTTCTATCATGTGTCTCCTCGCTGGTAAAGTGATTGTTAAAGGGCTTCAGACAATTAGTAAGGATAAAGTGAGGGCTTCAAAGCTGGGAAACACAAAGGAGGACTGGGGGAGTCAGCCATAGTGGGACATTCCTACATTCTGAGCTCACAGAGGGGGAGTGACTGATCATGTCCTTCTTACCTCAGGTCATGGAGGCAAGAATCCATCAGGACTTCAAAGAGAAGGTGGCTATGAAGAAGGAGGGTCTGATTGATGGGAAAGTTGGAGGGCACCCTAATCATTTTGGCTCCACATTAGAGACCTGGACATTACAAGACACAGCTCTGATAACTGTACTGTAACATGACATGCACTCGCGTCCATCACATGACCAGGACGGAGTTTTATCCTCTAGAGATAAACAATGAAGGATCAGCAAGCAGAGATCTTGAAGAGAGCAAGAAATTGATGGAGAAAATATAATGAAAACTTTTAGAACTTTTCAGTATGGCTTGGCTTGTTGGTGCCAGTCTGGCACCAAGCCTCTAGGGCAGAAGCCTCCCTGACAATGCCCCTATCAGGCCTCCCCATTCTTGATGCAAACAAAGGCACAAATCCTAGCAAAACGCCATTATGCCTTCAGTCACCCATCATAAACCAAGAAAAGGAAATGGCCTTTCAGTGCCCTGGTCATGAACACACAGCGCCACTACTGTATCCGGTATTGTAGCTCATCCGAATTGAAGTGAATGGCACTGAGCCGCAATACCGGACATGGCCAATGCCTGAAAGTGGTGCTGTTTTAGCTAAAAATTCTTTGTGATGATTGGTGGTTGTTCCAAAAGTCAAACCCTCACCAATAGCAAACCTACAAGAGCAGGTTCTCCAAAAGTAAGTCTCAGAAAACGCAAAGCTAGCCAAGGCCGGTTCCATCATGAGAGGAGGATGTAATCCACAGATGGTTTGCTTCCTGCTAATGTGACTTGTGAGACACTGAAAGGGTTAATCATCAACATACGTGGGCCAGGACCTGCAATGGCAGATGTACAGTAAGGCGGCCATATCTGGCTCCCACCACATGTGGATGCGAGAACGCTGTAAATTTAGATAAATTCCAGGAATTCCAATATAAAGCAAATGTCAAGACCTGCACCGTTCTCCCGGAGAGGCCGACGAGCCTGGAGGCTGATGAGGCGCCTATTAGCTACTTGATTTGACACTCTATTTAATAGGCTAACTGCGCTAATGGGCGCCGTCCACATTGTAGTGCCGCATGTGAGGTCTGAACATGTTACACCCGCTGCCAAAAAATCTGTGTTTAGACAGAGTTTCCTCTTTTAGATCCGTCCCCCCCCCCTCTGTGTACAGCAAATATTTGGATAAGGGATGAAGATGTGACTCATTGCCTTGTCTAAGGCCCCTTTCACACGAGGGAGTTTTCTGCGCGGGTGCAATGCGTGACGTGAACGCACAGCACCCTCACTGAATCCTGACCCATTAATTTCAATGGGTCTGTGTACAGGAGCGTTGTTTTTCACGCATCAGTTCTGCGTTGCGTGAAAATCGCAGCATGTTCTATATTCTGTATGTTTTTCACGCGGCCCTGGCCCCATAGAAGTGAATGGGGCTTCAGTAAAAAATGCATCGCATCCGCAAGCAAGTGCGGATGCGATGCGTTTTTCACTGATGGTTACTAAGGCCCCTTTCACACTGGTGAGGATTCCGCGCGGATGCGATGCGTGAGTTGAACGCATTGCACCCGCACTAAATCCCGACCCATTCATTTCTTTGGGGCTGTTCACATGAGCGGTGATTTTCACGCATCACTTGTGCGTTGTGTGAAAATCGCAGCATGCTCCTCTTTGTGCGTTTTTCACAAAATGCAGGCCCCATAGAAATGAATGGGGTTGTGTGAAAATCGCAAGCAAGAGCGGATGCGGTGCGATTTTCACGCACTGTTGCTAGGAGACGATCGGGATGGAGACCCGATCATTATTATTTTACCTTATAACATGGTTATAAGGGAAAATAATAGCATTCTGAATACAGACTGCATAGTACAATAGCGCTGGAGGGGTTAAATCTTTTTTTTTTTTTTAATGTAACTCACCTTAATCCACTTGATCGCGATGCCGGCATCTCCTTCTGTCTTCATCTTAGCTGTGTGCAGCAACAGGACCCGTGGTGACGTCACTCCGGTCATCACATGATCCATCACCATGGTAAAAGATCATGTGATGGATCATGTACTGACCGGAGTGACGTCACCACAGGTCCTGTTCCTCCGCGGTAAAGGAATCCATAACGCAATTCACCTTTTACCAGTAAACGAAGCGTGAATGAATTTCAAAACCTGACATTCGCTCATCTCTAACAGCAACAGACTACAAATAACCCTGTGTAGTCAGATGTTGCTGAGCTCCATTTGCTACTACCCCGACGTCTGATCCAATGCACTGCTCTCCATACGCCTCCCTGCTTCTAGCGACAAATAGTAGCAAATGAAGGATCTGACTACACAGGGTTTGTTTGTAGTCTGTAGCTATGGAGACACATAGGTCTGAAAAGGACTGGTATATATTTTCTAATTGTATAAAGCTCCTTTGTAGACCTACATAGTTACAGACTCATGGGGGCAACAGAACTAAGCACGTCCAGCACTGCTACATCTTGTGTCTCCATTATCTGATCCCTCGCAGGCTTCGAGAGGGAACGGCATGCATGTTTTATATTAGCAGCGAGCTCCTAGCTATAGAAGGTCTGTAAATCCCAATCCATAAGGGATAATAGTTTTTTTTTCAACATTAGATTTCCATCGAAAGATTCGTCAAACAGTTGCTCTTTCTGTTTCCCAACCTGTAGCTTTCAGCTACAATTAAAGGGGTTGTCCGATTGGTCTTCATATCCTGGTCTCTTTCGACGCACAGGAAATGACTTCCCAGCCAATCACTGGCTGAGACGTGTCACCGCTGTGGCTAGTGATTGGCTGAGCATCATTTCCTATGTGTTACACAGACCAGTGGAGACACCTGGAAGTGTTGAAACGGGAGTGGGAAAGGAGCTAAGGGAAATACCATTTTGACTCTTTGATGTGTGGGTAGGATGATTCTCCAGGTCCCATTCACTGGCAGCAAGCAGAGATCTTAAAGGGCATTTGTCAGCAGTTTTGTACCTATGACACTGGCTGACCTGTTACACTTGGCAGCTGAAGGCATCTGTGTTGGTCCCATGTTCGTATGTGCCCGCATTGCTGAGAAAAATGATGATTTAATATATGCAAATGAGCCTCTGGGAGCAACGGGGGCGTTACCATTACACCTAGAGGCTCTGCTCTCTCTGCAACTGCCGCACCCTCTGCACTTTAATTATCAGGGCCAGGTGTGATGATGTTTACACTGCCTGGTCCTGTCAATCAAATTGCAGAGAGAGCAGAGCCTCTAGGTGTAATGGTAACGCCCCCGTTGCTCCTAGAGGCTCATTTGCATATAATAAAACATCATTTTTCTCAGCAATGAGGACACATATGAACATGGGACCAACACAGGTGCCTTCAGCTGCCAAGCGCCCATGAAACAGGTCAGCCGGTGTCAAAAGTACAAAACTGCTGACAGATGCCCTTTAAGAAAAGCAAAATAAATTGCTACAGTAAGAATATTAGAAAGTCAAAAGCCTGCAGTGTAGGATGAATCTACTGTTGCTACTGAGAGGCTGTCATCAAGTTGCTGTTGATGGATCTGCTGATCTCATTATATGAGATTATGATTATTATAGCTTCCAGACTTGATTATAAAAATGATTATGGCTTTTAGATCTGTTAACACATAAACAATGAACTCACTTAAGGAATGTAAAGTACAGAAGCCGGGGGGGGAAAACAGAGCCATAAATCAGATCCATCAGCATCATTCCACCTGCCTGTTGATGGTTTCCATCTAGCAACATTTTTTACATTAAAATCCAAACTGGAAATGGCAGTGGAAGGTGATTCAGATATGTTACTAGGATATTGCTTTCCGCTAGTCTTACAGCTTCACTATACTAATTATTACTATGGTAATTTTTGTGTGTGTCTTGTAGGAATAGAAGATGAAAGGGTCAACTGCCCTCTTAGTGGCACTGCACGCACTAATAATACTCCCTGAGCGCAGCTCCGGTCAGCAAGGTAGGTAACTGCACCTCGACTACATGTCCTGTAATCTCTGACGGGTCCTTATGCCTCTTTCCGTGACCCTTGGGCCATTTCCTTACAATGTAATACCTCTGGAGAAGGGAGTCCTGGATCTCACCACCCAGAAGGGATGGGACCAACCAGTGCTGGGAGCCCTCTCTCTAAGGGCCACATAGCTGCCTATATGTATGTCACACGCTGGAGGATTCTATAATATAAGGTTATTCAGATGCAAATATCACATAGAAACCAGTATTTGGGTCTTGGACTCTTCCCGTCTGCTTAGATTTGTTTGCTCTAGCCTTTCTGAGGCCCCTCTGAAATTTTCCACCAGTTTGTGAATTTTCGTCCCTATCAGCTAAGGTTGCGGTCTGTACGCCGCGCAGGGATCACCCGGCTCTGCAAAAATCATTTACAAACAAGTCCCAGTAGTTAAGAAAAACATATGAATATATAAAAAGAAAACTGCAATAAATTGCAAAACATTTAGAAAATGTCTAAATAGAAAAAAGGGTACTAGTTGCAGAAATCAAGCCCTGGGGTTGGCTCTTGCTGGTTCTTCCTTTGTCCCAGTGAAAGGTAAGGGCTTGTTCATCTCCCCTTACCTTACAGGACCCTTGCGCTGCTTCCCCTCTCCTTGCTTCCCCATCAGCTGACAGTGGCATCAGTAACAGCAAATGAACTGAGCGTTGGACCATTTTACATTGACATATATGTCTTATGCTCTAGTCACATCCAAAGCTGCATTAAAAACTCAGTGGCTTCTTACTTTGAACCCCTCAGCACTCTTCTTACTTAGACACTGACCACAATGTAAATTATCTTCTGAAAATTGAATGATATAAAGAAGGATATTGCTTTGGATGTGAACAGAGAAGATGTGGCAAGTGTATTGGATGTACAGCATAGAAATGTATAGCTTTGTATATTTAAAAAAGTAAATGTGTGACTCAAAATGCATATTCTCTGCTAGGCATAGAAGTAAAAAGCTTTGGTTATTGAGAAAGATAAGGCAGCTCCAGGTGATATGAAGACATTGGTGTTATATGTGTTATACAGCAATCTATTCCTTTTCAAAGCCTTTGGGCTTTAATTTGTGTATCCCTGCAACCGCCACTAGGGGGATCTCTGGAGCATACAGGTTTATTATTAAGTTCAATGTATGAACAGTATGCAGTAAGCTCCTGAGCTCCCTCTAGTGGTGGCTCCAGGCAACTAGTTTATCATGTATCCCTATGTCTATGTAGATTTGTAGCTCTGCATCAGAAAAATGGTGCTCCCACTGTTATAAAGATACATCAAGAAATGAATCAGAAATGTTGCAATATGTTACATGTATAGAATGCACTGGATTATGGAATAGATTATGATGTCCCTCATCAGTTTTTCGTCTTCTCCGCAGCAAGATGCGACAATATCTACGACTCAGATATTGTATTTCTGGTCGATGGCTCATCTAGTATCGGAAGGGTGAACTTCCGGATGATTAGGACGTTTATGGAGGGGTTGGTCCTCCCTTTTATAAATGTCATCAATCAGGACGGAGTGCGGTTTGCAGTTGTCCAATACAGCGATGACCCAAGGTGAGTCTTCTTACAGTTGCAAGAAAAAGTATGTGAACCCTTTGGAATGATATGGATTTCTGCACAAATTGGTCATAAAATGTGATCTGATCTTCATCTAAGTCAGAACAATAGACAATCACAGTCGGGCTAACCTAATAACACACAAAGAATTCAATGTTACCATGTTTCTATTGAACACACCATGTAATCATTCACAGTGCAGGTGGAGAAAGTATGTGAACCCTTGGATTTAATAACTGGTTGAACCTCCTTTGGCAGCAATAACTTCAACCAAACGTTTCCTGTAGTTGCAGATCAGACGTGCACAACGGTCAGGAGTAATTCCTGACCATTCCTCTTTACAGAACTGTTTCAGTTCAGCAATATTCTCGGGATGTCTGGTGTGAATCGCTTTCTTGAGGTCATGCCACAGCATCTCAATCGGGTTGAGGTCAGGACTCTGACTGGGCCACTCCAGAAGCGGATTTTCTTCTGTTTAAGCCATTATGTTGTTGATTTACTTCTATACTTTGGTTTCCTCTGTCCACAGAATATTTCGCCAGTGCTGCTGTGGAACATCCAGGTGCTCTTGTGCAAACTGTAAACGTGTAGCAATGTCTTTTTTGGACAGCAGTGGCTTCCTCTGTGGTATCCTCCCATGAAATCCTTTCTTGTTTAGTGTTTTACGTATCGTAGATTCGCTAACAGGTATGTTAGCATATGCCAGAGACTTCTGTAAGTCTTTAGCTGACACTCTAGGATTCTTCTTCACCTCATTGAGCAGTCTGCGCTGTGCTCTTGCAGTCATCTTTACAGGACGGCCACTCCTAGGGAGAGTAGCAGCAGTGCTGGACTTTCTCCATTTATAGACAATTTGTCTTACCGTGGACTGATGAACAGCAAGGCTTTTGGAGATACTTTTATAACCCTTTCCAGCTTTATGCAAGTCAACAATTCTTAATCGTAGGTCTTCTGAGAGCTCTTTTGTGCGAGGCATCATTCACATCAGGCAATGCTTCTTGTGAAAAGCAAACCCAGAACTGGTGTGTGTTTTTTATAGGGCAGGGCAGCTGTAACCAACACCTCCAATCTCATCTCATTGATTGGACTCCCGTTGGCTGACACCTCACTCCAATTATCTCTTGGAGATGTCATTAGTCTAGGGGTTCACATACTTTTTCCACCTGCACTGTGAATGTTTACATGGTGTGTTCAATAAAACATGGTAACATTTAATTCTTTGTGTGTTATTAGTTTAAGCAGACTGTGATTGTCTATTGTTGTGACTTAGATGAAGATCAGATCACATTTTATGACCAATTTGTGCAGAAATCCATATCATTCCAAAGAGTTCACATACTTTTTCTTGCAACTGTATCTACATCACAGCTCATGGATTTCATACTACCCCGTTACATGCTAGGTAGCCTTGTGGAGTAGAGGTAGTCAAAATAGGCAGCTGGCTAGGGTGTCATTAAGGGGGTGCATAGTTTATGGATTGAAAAACAATGCCCTTAAATACATATGAGAGAGGTGATACTTATAGACCAGGGGTGGGGAACCTTTATGCTGCCGACCCCCAGCCTCAGATCAGACCCTCATTAGACCCTCCCCAGCCTTAGATCAGACTCCCAGCCTCAGATCAGACCCTCATTAGACCCTCCCCAGCCTTAGATCAGACTCCCAGCCTCAGATCACACCCCATCAGACCCCCCCAGCCTTCAGATCAGCCCCTATCAGACCTCCCAGCCTCACATCAGCACCCATCAGACCACCCAGCCTCAGATCAGACCCCCAACCTCAGATCAGATCCTCATCAGACCCTCCCCAGCCTTAGATCAGACCCCCAGCCTCAGATCAGACCCTCATCAGACCCTCCCCAGCCTCAGATCGAACCACATCAGACCATCCCTAACCTCAGATCTGCCCCCATCAGACCACCCAGCCTCAGATCAGACCCTCCCCAACCTTAGATCAGACCCCATCAGACCTCCCAGCCTCAGATCAGACTCCATCAGACCATCCCCAGCCTCAGATCAGCCCCCATCAGACCTCCAAGCCTCAGATCAGCTCCATCAGACCCCCCAGCCTCAGATCAGACCCTCATCAGACGGTCCCCAGCCACAGATCAGCCCCCATCAGACCCTCCCCAGCCTCAGATCAGCCCCATTAAGACCCCCAGCCTCAGATAAGACCCCTAATAGGCCCCCAGGCTCAGACCAGACCCCCAGACTCAGACCAGACCCTCATCAGACCCCCCCAGCCTCAGATCAGACCCCCAATAGGCCCCCCAGTCTCAGATCAGACCCCATCAGACCCCCAGCCTCAGATCAGACTCCATCAGACTCTCCCCAGCCTCAGATCAGACCCGTATCAGACCCCCAGCCTCAGATCAGACCCCAATCAGACCCTCCCAAGCCTCAGATCATACTCCCATCAGACCTTCCCCACCCTCCATTAGCCTCAGATCAGCCCCAATCAGACCTCAGATCAGACATTTAAAATAAATAAATAAACTTACCTCTCCAGTTCCAGACGGCGCAGCCTTAGATCAGACTCCCAGCCTCAGATCAGACCCCATCAGACCTCCCAGCCTCAGATCATCCCCATCAGACCACCCAGCCTTCAGATCAGCCCCTATCAGACCATCCAGCCTTCAGATCAGATCAAATAAAAAAACGTACCTCTCCCGTTCCAGACGGCGCTGCCACTAGATCAGACTATCCCTAGCCTCAGATCACACCCCATCAGACTATCCCTAGCCTCAGATCACACCCCATCAGACTATCCCTAGCCTCAGATCATCCCCATCAGACCCCCAGCCTCAGATCATCCCCATCAGACCCCCAGCCTCAGATCATCCCCATCAGACCCCCAGCCTCAGATCATCCCCATCAGACCCCCAGCCTGATAATCCAAAGTATGCTTTCTCCAGGGCACTACAGCTGTCAGCAGCTGTAATAATTTAGTGGCACATTTATACGCCGGTAAGCCTCTGCGCTGGCGGTGGATCTCCGAAGTTACGTGGAGGTGCTAGCCTCTACATAACTTCTGCAAATCTACTGCCAATTCTAAATGTAAGACAGCTTCCTTGCAATCTTATAGTTAGACCTTTTTTTTACGCCAAAACCAGGCGTAGAAAATGATGAATAAGACGAGACGGGCTACCAGCCTTTCCCGCCCACTTTTGTAGATCTGGCGTGAGCGGGTAAGAAGTAGCAGATTCTGCCGCACCATGGTGTGTGACAGAATCTGCACTAGATATACGCCACTGTTCGTAAATGACCCCCTTAATTTTATTGCTTTGCGCTATATCCCGAGGCAAACATGATCTCCCACCAAGCAGGTGAAGCACGCCATTCTGCGAACACAAACACCTACCACCCCCTTCTGCTACAGTGAGAAATACAGCCACATGGTCTCAGTAATGCTGCAGTGGAAGCAGGAGAATCCCGCCATCTTCAGCCCTATCCTCCTGTGTCTAGTTTTATGCACTGATACTAAATTAACTGTATTTTTTTTAGAACAGAGTTCGATTTCTCTCAATACCAAAATGGTTCCCAGGTGATTCAGGCCATAAGGACCCTGTCCTACAAGTCAGGGAACACACGGACGGGCTCTGGACTGAGATATGTTTCAGATAACTTTTTTGGAACATCCTTTCTGCGGCCCAACATACCCAAGGTCAGAAGAACGACAAGTGTGAATGACAAATTACAAATGTTATATTGTATTATTATTATTAAAGCGCCATTCATTCGATAGCGCTGTACATATGATAAGCGCTGCACATACATAATACAGACAATTGCACTAATCATAAACAAGATGAGTTACAGACTGGTACCGAATTACTCTCACAGCAGATACAGCCTTAGGCCTCATGCACACGACCGTATGTGTTTTGCAGTCCGCAAATAAAAACAGATGACGTCCGTATGTCATCCATTTTTTTTTGCGGATCCATTGTAACAATGCCTATCCTTGCCCGCAAAACCGACAGGAATAGGACATGTTCTATATTTTTTTTTTGCGGGGCTACGGAATGGACATACTGATGCGGACAGCAACACAGCAAACGGAGCGGACACGGAAACAAAATACGTTCATGCGCATGTTAAAATAATGTCCATTTCATAGTCCCAAAAGAACCTAAACAATACTACCATATAGTGCATGAATAATATCACCATAACTGCCTAAACAATGTTACCTTACAGTGCCCAAATAATATCACCATATACTGTCTATAATACCACCATACAGTGCTCAAATAGTATCACTATATCGTGCTTAATACCTCAATAATACCACCATAGAATTCTGCATTCATTTCCACCACGCAGTGTGTATATACAGTGCTGCCCATAATTATTCCTACCCCAGGCAAATTTTGACTTAAAGTTACTTTTATTCAACCAGAAAGTAATTTTTTGATGGGAAATGACAGAGGTGTCTCCCAAAAGATAATAAGACGATGTACAAGAGGCATTATTGTGTAAAAAAACATTTCTCAGCTTTTATTTACATTTGAGCAAAAAGTGTCCAGTCCAAAATTATTCCTACCCTTCTCAATAATCAATAGAAAAGCCTTTATTGGCTATTACAGCGATCAGACGCTTCCTATAATTGCAGAGCAGCTTTTTGCAGGTCTCCACAGGTATTTTTGCCCATTCATCTTCAGCAATGAGCTCCAAATCTTTCAGGTTGGAGGGTCTTCTTGCCATCACCCTGATCTTTAGCTCCCTCCACAGATTCTCCATTGGATTCCAGTCTGGACTCTGGCCTGGGCCTCTCCAAAACGTTAATGTTGTTGTCTGTTAACCATTTCTTCACCACTTTTGCTGTGTGTTTTGGGTCATTGTCATGCTGAAATGTCCACTGGTGCCCAAGGCCACGTTTCTCTGCAGACGGCCTGATGTTGTCGTTGAGAATCCTCATGTGTTGCTCTTTTTTCATGGTGCCGTTTACTGTGATTAGGTTCCCTGGTCCATTGGCTGAAAAACACCCCCAAAGCATTAGGTTCCCACCACCATGTTTGACAGTGGGGATGGTGTTCTTTGGGTTGAAGGCTTCTCAATTTTTATGCCAAATAAAGGAAACATCATTGTGACCAAACAATTAAATTTTTGTTTCATCTGACCATAACACAGAAGACCAGAAGTCTTCTTCTTTGTCCAGATGAGCTTTTGCAAAGGCCAAGCAAGCTTTTGTGTGCCTTATCTGGAGAAATGGCGTCCTCCTTGGTCTGCAGTGTGCAGTGTCCGTTGGATTGTCTGCCTTGAGACATTGCCACCAGCAGAGCCCAGATTCACCAGGATGGCCATGGTGGTGATCCTTGGATTCTAACTATCCTCCTGGCAGCACAGGTGTCACTTTTGGCTTCCGACCACGTCCTCGGAGATTTTACACAGTGCGGAACATCTTGTATTTTTTGCTCAAATGTAAATAAAAGCTGAGAAATAATTTTTTTTCCAAAATAAAGCCTCTTGTACATCGTCTTATTCTCTTTTGGGAGACACCCCTGTCATTTCCCGTCAAAAAATTACTTGCTGGTTGAATAAAAGTAACTTTAAGTCAAAATTTGCCAGGGGTATGAATAATTATGGGCAGCACTGTAACTAGCTACATAGTGCTTAAATAATTGTGCTGTACTGTGCCTAATGCATACCGCCATACTGTGCCCAATAATTCCATGATATAGTACCTAGTAATGCCACCATATAGTGCAAAATAATACCAATATAAAGTGCTTAATAATACCACCATATAGTGCCTAATAATACTAGCCTAAAGTATCTAAAAATACCACAGTATACTGCCTAATAATACTACCACATAGCACGTAAATATTTCTATTATATAGTGCCTAATAATGAGATCATATAGTATAAAATACTACCACCATATTGTCACAAACTTACCTGTCCTGGCAGTGGCGAGATCTCCAGTTTCAGCGCGATAGCACTGGGAAAGATGCGCTGCTAAGCCACGCTCCCCAGTGACATGACAGCAACCTTAGCAACCGGGTGCAATGCTCTTTCTCCCCACAGGGGGCGTGTGCTGGAGAAGACTAGCAGTGGGATGATTGCTCAGCTGATCTATTCCTGTGTACTAGTGTTCTGACTAATGGAGCGCCGAGTCATGACCTATCTGATCCTGGGACTCTGCGCTCTATTTAAATCCCTTCCTGGACATGTACCAGTGATAGTCTCTGACTCCCTATCTGTGCTCCTGGTTCCGGTTCTGTGTGTTTTTGGATTGCTTCTATTATTGACCTCAACTTTCCTTTCTGTCTCGTGATTTGGTACCGTGTTTCCTGTCTGGCTCTGACTTCAGCTTGGCTATTCTGACTACCTTCTGTCGTCTGATTTGGTACTGCATTGTCCGTCCGGTTCTGACCCATTCCTATACGACCTCGTCTTTGTGTAGTTTCTTCTCTGTGTGAGTCAGTCCTGCACCTAGCAGAGTAGGGAACATTGACCAGTTGCGGACTTGCCGCCTAGGGCTTGCCTTGCACAGCAAGTAGGCAGGGAAAGCGGGCGAGGTTACAGCTCACCGTGCATGTGTGTTCCTGCCTACTGTGCAGATACATATAGTGCCCAATTAATACGATCAGATAATGTCTAAGAATACCACCATATAGTACCAAATAATAACACTATATAGTACATAATAATATCACCATATTGTACCTAATAATACCATCATATAGTGCCTAATTAATACAACCATATATCACCTAAGAATACCACCACATAGTGCCTAATAACACATCATCCAGCTGTTAGCATACAAAGCTACAGCAGGTCGTTCTTGGAGGGCACATAGTGATGGAAGTCCCTAAAAAATGCCCTAATCGAGCCTTGTACCCAATCACAGATCTCACAGTAATTTTAATTTCCAGTTCCTGCTGTTCCCAGCCCAGATGTTGTTCGGTTCTACATTACGAACTTGTGTTTATTTCCAGATTGTAGTTTTGATAACGGATGGAAAATCCCAGGATGACGTTGACGAAGCATCAGAGAGACTAAAGAGCCAAGGAATAAAAATCTTTGCTGTCGGTACGTCCCAGATCTAAGGGTTAAACAGGAGGCGTTTCTCCAAGGGTTCAAAATACGAATTTATGGGTGTAGCTATAGGTGGGTGCAAAGCTAGCATTAACACCAGAACTCTGATGGGGCCCAATAGCCCCTCTGCCAAATAAAAATAATGGTACATGGTAGGTAAAGGGCCCATGAGCTCCGAGTGACCCTTGTCTATATTTATCCAAAAATGTGTCCATTGTCTTTCTGACAATTCCTTTAAAATTGGAGTTATAGTAAATACCATGGCAGCTGACCACACCACTTCTAGGGGCCCTTTGGTTATTAGGTCGAATATGCTGTATTGTAAACCTGCAGCCACCTCTAGAGGGAGCTCACTGCATACAGATTTATAAAGTTCTCAATTTGAGGCAATGAGCTCCCTCTAGTGGCAGCTGCAGGTAAACAGAATTTTGATGGTAAACAGAAATTATAGATGAATCTCAACTCAAGGACTTTTTGACATCTCATATTTTCTTAAGGAATAAAAAATGCTGACAGTCGGGAGCTGACCAGAGTAGCGTCTACTCCAGTAGAGGACTTCTTCTTCTATGTCAATGATTTCAGGATTCTGGGGACTCTTCTTCCGCTTGTATCCCGCAAAGTCTGTGTATCTACTGGAGGACTCTACATTCCTGACATCAGTAAGCCAAAAATACTATTAAAAATCTATACATATGTAGCAGATCTAAATTTGTGACAAAACTTTTTAGAGTTTAAATAGTGTAGTCCTATGCAACACCACAGATAACACATCATGGATGAGCCAAACAAACTCATCTCTGCTCCACCTGACAGTATCAGCCCTGCTACTGTGTATATAACCATGTTACTTTATTTCCAATAATATGTGTAATCTTGTAATTTTAGCCTCAGAAACTTATACAGGACTTTCCAACCTGGTTTTCTCTGATCAGACAGCAGACTCCATGAGGATACGATGGACGGCAGCCACAGGGCCAGTTACTGGATATAAAATTGTTTATGGTCCCCTTACTGGTTTAGGACAGCAGATCCCACTGGAGCTAAGAGAGGTACTGGGCTATCATAATGACAATGCTCAAAGTTTTGTTTTTTTTCAAATTCAAAAGCTGCCATATATGGTCATGTCACCGCTATAGCCTGCTAACACAAACCAGAGGTGAGGACCTCCAATGTACAAGAATATAACGACTATAATACTGCCTTCTATGTACAAGAATATAACTACTATAATACTGCTCCTATGTACAAGAATATAACTACTATAATACTGCCCCCTATGTACAGGAATATAACTACTATAATACTGCCTCCTATGTACAAGAATATAACTACTATAATACTGCCTCCTATATACAAGAATATAACTACTATAATACTGCTCCTATGTACAAGAATATAACTACTATAATACTGCCTCCTATGTACAAGAATATAACTATTATAATACTGCTCCTATGTACAAGAATATAACTATTATAATACTGCTCCTATGTACAAGAATATAACTATTATAATACTGCCTCCTATGTGCAAGAATATACCTACTATAATACTGCTCCTATGTACAGGAATATAACTACTATAATACTGCCTCCTATGTACAAGAATATACCTACTATAATACTGCTCCTATGTACAAGAATATAACTACTATAATACTGCTCCTATGTACAAGAATATAACTACTATAATACTGCCTCCTATGTACAAGAATATAGCTACTATAATACTGCTCCTATGTACAGGAATATAACTACTATAATACTGCCTCCTATGTGCAAGAATATAACTGCTATAATACTGCTCCTATGTACAAGAATATAACTACTATTATACTGCACCTATGTACAAGAATATAACTACTATAATACTGCTCCTATGTACAATAATATAACTATTATAATACTGCTCCTATGTACAAGAATATAACTACTATAATACTGCTCCTATGTCCAAGAATATACTTACTATAATACTTCTCCTCCTATGGACAAGAATATAACTGCTATAATACTGCTCCTATGTACAAGAATATAACTGCTATAATACTGCACCTATGTATAAGAATATAACTACTATAATACTGCTCCTATGTACAAAAATATAAATATTATAATACTGCTACTATGTACAAGAATGTAACTACTATAATACTGCTCCTATGTACAATAATATAACTACTATAATACTGCCTCCTATGTACAAGACTATACTACTATAATACTGCTCCTATGTACAAGAATATAACTACTATATTTTTGCACCTATGTATAAGAATATAACTACTATAATGCTGCCTCCTATGTACAAGAATATAACTACTATAATACTGCTCCTGTGTACAAGAATATAACCACTATAATACTGCTCCTATGTAAGAGAATATAACCACTATAATACTGCTCCTATGTACAAGAATATAACTAATATATTACTGCACCTATGTATAAGAATATAACTACTATAATACTGCTCCTATGTACAAGAATGTAACTACTATAATACTGCCTCCTATGTACAAGAATATAACCACTATAATACTGCCTCCTATGTACAAGAATATAACTACTATAATACTGCCCCCTATGTACAAGAATATAACTACTATAATACTGCTCCTATGTACAAGAATATAACTACTATAATACTGCTCCTATGTACAAGAATATAACTACTATAATGCTGTCTCCTATGTACAAGAATATAACTACTACAATACTGCCTCCTATGTACAAGAATATAACTACTATAATACTGCCTCCTATGTACAAGAATAAAACTACTATAATACTGCCCCCTATTGACAAGAATATAACTACTATAATACTGCCTCCTATGTACAAGAATATAACTACTATAATACTGCTACTATGTACAAGAATATAACTACTATATTACTGCTCCTATGTACAAGAATATAACTACTATAATACTGCTCCTATGCACAAGAATATAACTACTATAATACTGCCTCCTATGTACAAGAATATAACTACTATAAGGCCTATTGCACACGACCGTATGGCTTTTTCAGTGTTTTGCGGTCCGTTTTTCATGGATCCGCTGTTCCGTTTTTTGTTTCCGTTGTGTTTCCGTTTCTGTTCCGTTTTTCCGTTCCGTTTTTCCGTATGGCATATACAGTATACAGTAATTACATAGATAAAATTGGGTTGGCCATAACATTTTCAATAGATGGTTCAGGAAAAAACGGAACGGAAACGGAAGACATACGGATGCATTTCCGTATGTGTTCCGTTTTTTTGGCGGATCCATTGACTTGAATGGAGCCACGGACTGTGATTTGCGGGCAATAATAGGACATGTTCTATGTTAAAACGGAACGGAAAAACGGATATACGGAAACGGAATGCATACGGAGTACATTCCGTTTTTTTTGCGGACCCATTGAAATGAATGGTTCCGTATACGGACCGTATACGGAACGCAAAAAACGGCCAGTAAACGGGGAAAAAAAACGGCCGTGTGCAATAGGCCTAATACTGCTACTATGTACAAGAATATAACTACTATATTACTGCTCCCATGTACAAGAATATAACTACTATAATACTGCTCCTATGTACAAGAATATAACTGCTATAATACTGCTCCTATGTACAAGAATATAACTACTATAATACTGCTCCTATGTACAAGACTATAACTACTATAATACTGCTCCTATGTACAGGAATATAACTACTATAATACTGCTCCTATGTACAAGAATATAACTACTATAATACTGCTCCTATGTACAAGAATATAACTACTATAATACTACCTCCTATGTACAAGAATATAACTACTATAATACTACCTCCTATGTACAAGAATATAACTACTATAATACTACCTCCTATGTACAAGAATATAACTACTATAATACTGCCTCCTGTGTACAAGACTATAACTACTATAATACTGCTCCTATGTACAAGACTATAACTACTATAATACTGCTCCTATGTACAAGAATATAACTACTATAATACTGCTCCTATGTACAAGAATATAACTACTATAATACTGCTCCTATGTACAAGAATATAACTACTATAATACTGCTCCTATGTACAATTATATTTATAAGTAGGAGAACTAGTAGTAATATTATCCCTACATGGAGGATATTGGAATATACTGTCTTCTGGTTTCTGCCCACAGATCAGCCTGACCTCCGCACAGACGTCTACCCTCCTACAAAACCTCCGGGCCGGCACAGATTATTCGGTTACTGTGACCGCTTTATATGCCAACAGCATTGGAGAGTCCGTCTCTGGCCGGGGAAAGACCTGTAAGATATTCTCATTATAGGGAGGAAAAAGCAAAGAATACTTAATGTCAGTTGTCACTGAGCTTAAATCTCTGGAATTTAAATGCGGAGTCCTCCTTTAAGTAGATGAATGATGGTCTCATGAGTTTCCAGAATTTTCCATAAACAAGATGAGTAACCCAAAATTGTGCATTTTATAGTAATCCCCCTTGGCATATCCAACTTCAGAGTGACAGCGGCCGGCCCTTCCTTTCTGAGACTGGCATGGACCGTTTCTGGAGGAGAACCCCCATCAGGATACAGGCTCACCTATTCCACTAGAGGTTAGTATCACCATGTTTAGGAAGTTATGCTATTTTAAAGAGCACCTGTCAGCAGGATCAACCCTATCTACTGCCTAGCTGGATGGATCCTGCTGATTAATATGATACCCATTGTGTGAAAATCGGTTGTGGTGTTCTCAAGAAAAATGCAAATATATGCAAATGAGGGATTCAGTGCACTAGGGCGTGGCCAGCACTGGAAAGCTGAGGAGCTGAAGTGCACTGAGTGTCTAAGCACCACCCCTCAGTGCACTGGAACCCTAACCTCAGTGCACTGGAGCCCTAACCTCAGTGCACTGGAGCCCTAATTTGCATGAAGACGCTGCAACCAATTTTCACAAGCCAGGCATCAATTTAATCAGCGTGTTTGTTGAAATAGGGTTGATTCTGCTGACATGTGCTTTTTAATCGCTTGCCTGCTTTGGTCAGTCCCTTAGTGTTAGAGGCATCCTCTGTCAGGAAGCTGAATAGTCTGTTAATGAGATCCCTAGCGATCAATGGTTGGCAAACTCAATGACGAGTGTTCAATTTCCCAACAGCGCCACCACAGGGAAACAGAAGCATTACACGGTGAAATCAATTTACTGCGTATGAAATGCCCGGATGTGTCGGGTCCTCCAGAGCTAAAGAGTTCTTGAATGGGAGACCCCCTAAAATGTCCTAATATTAAAAAGAAATGGGTTCTCTGAACTAGACAATTCCTTTAAGGGGAGGTCACAGATCCATTGTGTCAAAGGTTTTGATTTTTCAGTGTTTGGGCTCTTTAAGGAATTTTGGGGATTTTTGCCGCTCTAGAATAGAAGCTCCAGGAGCTGCAGCTGGATGGGCTCCAGCCTCATCCCTGGACGTACCTGTACATGTCTGCTTCTGACGCCTGCATGCTTCTAGCTTTGTCGCCCCTGCTCCACGCCCTGCTGAATATCTCCAGCAATTAGAGAATTCTCTGCCCTAGGGCGCAGAGTCCCATGACTCACTAGGAGATGATTTATTGTGGGGATAATCACCCTCATCATGCTTTCTTGATTTGCAGATGGAAGGACAGGAGAGAAGACCCTGAGTGGAAGTGCATTGTCCGACACCCTCGGGGACCTCAGATCCGATACCGAGTATATTCTGGTGCTCTATCCACAGTACCAGCAGCAGACTGGTGCATCGGTCACTGTTACTGGCCGAACCCGTAAGTATAAGATAAGGGGGCAAAACTACCAAACTACTACCCCTACTGATGTGGACTCCACCAATGGCCTGGTAATTATAGCAGTATTAGGCCTCATGTACACGACCGTATGTATTTTGCGGTCAGCAAAAAACGGATCTGCAAAAAATACGGATGACGTCCGTGTGCATTCCGTATTCTGGCCCCTAATAGAACAGTACTATCCGTGTGCGTAATGCGGACAATAATAGGATATTTTAAAAAAAATTGCGGAACGGAGATACACAAACGGAATGTTCACGGAGTAAGGTCTCATGCACACGGCCGTTGGACCGCCCGCAAACGGCGGTTCGGCTGCCAGCCGTGTGCATCCTGCATCACGGATGCGGACCCATTCACTTGAATGGATCCGCAATTCCGGAGTTGCGGAACGGAGTCACGGGACGGAACACCGGAAGCACTACGGAGCTTTCTGTGGTTCTGCGGACATACCACGGACCCATTCAAGTTCAATGGGTCCGGCCCACTGCACGGATGTTGCCCGTGCATTGGTGACCGCAACGGCCGTGTGCATGAGGCCTAACTTCTGGTTTTTTTTTTACGGACTTATTGAAATGAATGGTTCTGTATTCGGTCCGTAAAAAAACGGAAACGAACACGGAAAGTAAATACGTTTGTGTGCATGAGCCTTTGTTTATAGATTGCATAAGATGGTTAATAGATTCATTTATGGATGGAGCTGTGAGGTGAACAGTGTTTGTCTATTATTTGAGCACTTATAGCGGTATTATTTCAACACTATATGGTGGTATTAGTTGAACACTGTATACTGGTATTATTTGAGTACTGTATATTAGTACTTTTAGAAAACTTTATAGCGGTATAATTTGAGCACTACATTATGGTATTATTTGAATACTGTATAACAGTTATATTTGAGCAGTGTATCTTAGTATTATTAGGACGCTGTATAATGGTATTATCTGAGCACAGTATGGCGGTGTTATTTGAGCATTTACTGCACTGTGTGGTGCTTCTGCACTGTACAGTGTATCACTTTTGCAGTGTGGGGTGGCAGCAGCAGCGCTAGGGGACGTATTATTTGGCTCATCTATGGCACTGCTCTGTGGGTAACATACTACATACCACTGTATGGGAAGGTTATTTGTACTTCACAACAGTACACCATGACCGGAGACGGACTTTACCAACTAAAGGTACAACACAGGACGCCATCTAACATAAGTCCTGCCCAACTGTATCATTCTAAGTGATTTGTGATTATCACATTGGGCGGTATACGTATCGGAGTCACTGATCCATTTTATGCAGTTATTATGTACTGTGTCTCCTGTAGGGGGAGCCATACATGATATCTCTTCTCTCATCCACAGAGCGTTTAGGTGGAGTCACTGACCTGAACATCCAAGATGTGACCTCCCAAAGTATGACAGCAACATGGAGGGGGGTCAGAGAAGCCACTGGTTACCGAATCTCCTGGGTATCCCAAACAGGTATGGCAACTGGTTACCGAATCTCCTGGGTATCCCAAACAGGTATGGGATGTCTGTCAAATGTAGCACATGCCCTCCACGTGGGGGTCACCAAAGGTTTGAATGGCAAATCAGCCTAGTGATGGCGCAATATGGTCCGTCTGTATCTGGAATATTTAGAAATACGTAATAACGATCCCCACAATAACAGGGGTGTAGCTAAGAAGTACTGGCAGGGTGCTGAATGCCAAGGCACACGCTCCTACGGCCAGGGTATTAGCCCTAGCTACGGCTTTGGATCATGTTCACACTGCCTAAAACAAATCCTGCACTTGCCCTTTTTTTCATTACTCAAATGTATCTAAAATGAGGCAACAATGCAAATTTTCCTTGGTGAAAAGTCTCCTACTGTCATGTGCCTACAGCTTCTCTGCAGCCCTATGTGTCTCCGTGGTAACAGACTACAAACAAAACCCCATGTAGTCTGATCCTGCAGACATAGTGGATTTCACCTGTTCCCTATTATTTCTAAATGTATATTTGGCAAGAAGTAGGGGAAAGGTGGAAGAGAACTGACTGCAGGATGAGACAACACAGGGGATGTTTGTAGTCTGTTACCATGGAGACACATATTTCTGCATAGGAGCTGTACACATTTTTAATCAAGACTAGATACAAAGTTGCTTAATTTGTCATTTTAGATCCAAGGCGGAAGGACCTTCTTGGTTGCAACAGTCCTTCTGCCCTTGGACCAGACCTCTGGATTTCAGGGGCCCCGTCTCCTCTGCTAGAGACATAACATTGCATTGTGGTTGCAGGACGTCTTGGAAGACGTTAGATTCTTGCTCTGATACTTGTTACAGATGGTAATGAATGCAATTAACTTGTTTCCGTATCATAAACCCCTAAGCCTCACCACATAACAATAACGGGCAGGAATGGGCAGGAGCCCGATCTCCTGCCAGCGATTGTCTTCTTGGAGCACGGGGCCAATGTTACCAAGGGAGTTACCTGGAAGGAATTATTGGAAGCTATTCAAAGACCGGTATAAAGAATGGCAAGACAAGAAGGACATGAAAGAACACGTCACCGGCTGTCCTGACACGACCTCAGGATATACCCCGACTACATTAGTAGCCGTTATACTTACCCCATAAATGTACATTACAGCAAAATCTTTGCAATGGAGATATCAAAGGCCCCCCAAATATAGACAGCGCCACTCTGGAGTACAGGCTGTTTTGGGTATTGCAGCCAGCACACCCTATTATAAGTGTATATAAGCACTTCATGAATTCCAGTCCAGTCCATCTAATTAAATTTGTTTTTGCAAGGCTCCGTTTACCACAGAGGCAGGCCATGCAGCTGCTATGGGGCCCCTGGAGATAAGGGGCCAATCTGGGTGGATGGAATCTAATTTTTTTTCAAATGGGTGATAAGGACTACCCTTTCAGCAGTGACATCTGCTCTCCTCACTGGAAAATGCATAGGGAGCGACCCAGTCCTGCTTTCCTACAGCTGAACGTTTGCTACAATGTATCAGTGTAAATAAGTAGAGAAGGAGATTTGGGCTGCGGCTGTGTGGTGCTCACAGGGGATTGTCTACACTGATACATTGTATCAAGCAACAGCCGCATGAGCAGCACTAGCCTGTGAATGGAAACAGGACTGTATCGAGTTGATGACAGCAAGCAGAGATCTTGAAAATAGCGAGGGACTGAAACGCAAAGGATATTAGAAAGTTGCAGAGCTTTTCGTCAGACATTGATTTTTACAAAAAAATTGTTTTCTCTGCAGGAGACGACACCAAAGATTTCGATGTTGGCCGAACCGTTTCTTCTTATGCCATCCAGAATCTGCAGCCTAACACCGAGTACACCGTGTCCGTCAGCCCGCTCTTCGGAGCCACGGAAGGAGCAGCTGTGTCCACCCGAGTCAAAACAGGTAAAAGACGATAAATTACCCA
The DNA here is from genome assembly GCF_014858855.1 of Bufo gargarizans. Lineage (NCBI taxonomy): Eukaryota > Metazoa > Chordata > Amphibia > Anura > Bufonidae > Bufo > Bufo gargarizans. The sequence goes on along the minus strand of NC_058081.1, from coordinate 474,959,798 downwards.
AAAAGCAGGATTGTCCCCTATTCCCACCCCCCTCACCTCCAGCTACAACCGTGAAAAACTGCTTCTAATGCAATTCATGGACGCACCAACTGCATGCAGCACTACATTCTGCTCCTCCAGCTCACTCGCTGCCATGTGCTGTCCTTCTTTTCCAGAATCTGGGATTGCTCAGGTGCTCAGAACATTTGCCAACAGTCCGACCTCCATCCAGGTGACATGGAATCTCATCCCCGAGGCCACAGGCTACCGGCTGGAGTGGAGACGAGAGAGAGGTAAGTACTTAACGATGGAACCAGAGGAAGAATCTCAAGATCCAAACAGGGAATTCATTCCAGCTACGTGAACACTTTACAGGCGGCGCAAAAAGTCCACAGATCGTGAACCTACCGACAACCATCAACAACTATGAGATCACGGGTCTCCGGCCGGGAACAGAATATCGTATCACACTGTTCACACTGTATGATGGCAAGGAAATTGCGACACCTGCAACCACTTCTGAAACAGGTATGAGATCTAATTATCAATCTATAGCCCCGCAAAAATTATAGATCATGTCCTATTCTTGTCCGTTTTGCGGACAAGAATAGGCATTTCTCTAATGGGCAAATTGCGGAAGGCACACGGGCGGCATCTGTGTTTTGCGGATCCGCAATTTGCGGACTGCAAAACACGGCGCGGTCGTGTAAATGAATGAGCCCATACTTTGGATGCTTGATCGCCTCCACAGCCGCTGGCACACTGTTACTTTTTCTACTGTGCTGCCCATAAATTACATTTACTATCTCTCTATCTAAACCAATGTGGATGCAGTATTTTTGAATATTTCACCTGGTAAATTGCAATAACATTGCTTTTATTTCCTTTGAATGGAGGTGCCATTGGCTCAGTCACAAACTTGCGGCTCGTAGATGCCACAGGCAGGCGGGTGCGGTTGTCATGGAATGGATTAGCTGGTGCTACAGAATACAAGGTTGTGATTCGCAGTGCTGATGGTAAGGTCACCACTAGAGGGAGCTTACTGTACACTGTTACTATTGTCTTCAGTCACCACTAGAGGGAGCGTACTGTACACTGTTACTATTGTCTTCAGTCACCACTAGAGGGAGCTTACTGTACACTGTTACTATTGTCTTCAGTCACCACTAGAGGGAGCTTACTGTACACTGTTACTATTGTCTTCAGTCACCACTAGAGGGAGCTTACTGTACACTGTTACTATTGTCTTCAGTCACCACTAGAGGGAGCGTACTGTACACTGTTACTATTGTCTTCAGTCACCACTAGAGGGAGCTTACTGTACACTGTTACTATTGTCTTTAGTCACCACTAGAGGGAGCTTACTGTACACTGTCACTATTGTCTTCAGTCACCACTAGAGGGAGCTTACTGCACACTGTTACTATTGTCTTCAGCCACCACTAGAGGGAGCGTACTGTACACTGTTACTATTGTCTTCAGTCACCACTAGAGGGCGCTTACTGTACACTGTTACTATTGTCTTCAGTCACCGCTAGAGGGCGCTTACTGTACACTGTTACTATTGTCTTCAGTCACCACTAGAGGGAGCTTACTGTACACTGTTACTATTGTCTTCAGTCACCACTAGAGGGCGCTTACTGTACACTGTTACTATTGTCTTCAGTCACCGCTAGAGGGAGCTTACTGTACACTGTTACTATTGTCTTCAGTCACCACTAGAGGGAGCTTACTGTACACTGTTATTATTGTCTTCAGTCACCACTAGAGGGAGCTTACTGCACACTGTTACTATTGTCTTCAGTCACCACTAGAGGGAGCGTACTGTACACTGTTACTATTGTCTTCAGTCACCACTAGAGGGAGCTTACTGTACACTGTTACTATTGTCTTTAGTCACCACTAGAGGGAGCTTACTGTACACTGTCACTATTGTCTTCAGTCACCACTAGAGGGAGCTTACTGCACACTGTTACTATTGTCTTCAGCCACCACTAGAGGGAGCGTACTGTACACTGTTACTATTGTCTTCAGTCACCACTAGAGGGCGCTTACTGTACACTGTTACTATTGTCTTCAGTCACCGCTAGAGGGCGCTTACTGTACACTGTCACTATTGTCTTCAGTCACCACTAGAGGGAGCTTACTGTACACTGTTACTATTGTCTTCAGTCACCACTAGAGGGAGCTTACTGTACACTGTTACTATTGTCTTCAGTCACCACTAGAGGGCGCTTACTGTACACTGTTACTATTGTCTTCAGTCACCGCTAGAGGGAGCTTACTGTACACTGTTACTATTGTCTTCAGTCACCACTAGAGGGAGCTTACTGTACACTGTTATTATTGTCTTCAGTCACCACTAGAGGGAGCTTACTGCACACTGTTACTATTGTCTTCAGTCACCGCTAGAGGGAGCTTACTGTACACTGTTACTATTGTCTTCAGTCACCGCTAGAGGGAGCTTACTGTACACTGTTACCATTGTCTTCAGTCACCACTAGAGGGAGCTTACTGTACAGTGTTACTATTGTCTTCAGTCACCGCTAGAGGGAGCTTACTGTGCACTGTTACCATTGTCTTCAGTCACCACTAGAGGGAGCTTACTGTACACTGTTACTATTGTCTTCAGTCACCACTAGAGGGAGCTTACTGTACACTGTTACTATTGTCTTCAGTCACACTAGAGGGAGCTTACTGTACACTGTTACTATTGTCTTCAGTCTCCACTAGAGGGAGCTTACTGTACACTGTTACTATTGTCTTCAGTCTCCACTAGAGGGAGCTTACTGCACACTGTTACTATTGTCTTCAGTCACCACTAGAGGGAGCTTACTGTACAGTGTCACTATTGTCTTCAGTCACCACTAGAGGGAGCTTACTGTACACTGTTACTATTGTCTTCAGGCACCACTAGAGGGAGCTTACTGTACACTGTTACTATTGTCTTCAGTCACCACTAGAGGGAGCTTACTGTACACTGTTACTATTGTCTTCAGGCACCACTAGAGGGAGCTTACTGTACACTGTCACTATTGTCTTCAGTCACCACTAGAGGGCGCTTACTGTACACTGTTACTATTGTCTTCAGTCACCACTAGAGGGAGCTTACTGTACACTGTCACTATTGTCTTCAGTCACCACTAGAGGGAGCTTACTGTACACTGGTACGTTTATCTTCAGTCACCACTAGAGGGAGCTTACTGTACACTGTTACTATTGTCTTCAGTCACCACTAGAGGGAGCTTACTGTACACTGTTACTATTGTCTTCAGTCACCACTAGAGGGAGCTTACTGTACACTGTTACTATTGTCTTTAGTCACCACTAGAGGGAGCTTACTGTACACCGTTACTATTGTCTTCAGTCACCACTAGAGGGAGCTTACTGTACACTGTTACTATTGTCTTTAGTCACCACTAGAGGGAGCTTACTGTACACTGTTACTATTGTCTTTAGTCACCACTAGAGGGAGCTTACTGTACACCGTTACTATTGTCTTCAGCCACCACTAGAGGGAGCTTACTGTACACTGTCACTATTGTCTTCAGTCACCACTAGAGGGAGCTTACTGTACACCGTTACTATTGTCTTCAGTCACCATTAGAGGGAGCTTACTGCACACCGTTACTATTGTCTTCAGTCACCACTAGAGGGAGCTTACTGTACACTGTCACTATTGTCTTCAGTCACCACTAGAGGGAGCTTACTGTACACTGTTACTATTGTCTTCAGTCACCACTAGAGGGAGCTTACTGTACACTGTTACTATTGTCTTTAGTCACCACTAGAGGGAGCTTACTGTACACTGTCACTATTGTCTTCAGTCACCACTAGAGGGAGCTTACTGTACACTGTCACTATTGTCTTCAGTCACCACTAGAGGGAGCTTACTGTACACTGTTACTATTGTCTTCAGTCACCACTAGAGGGAGCTTACTGTACACTGTTACTATTGTCTTCAGTCACCACTAGAGGGAGCTTACTGTACACTGTTACTATTGTCTTCAGTCACCACTAGAGGGAGCTTACTGTACACTGTCACTATTGTCTTCAGTCACCACTAGAGGGCGCTTACTGTACACTGTTACAATTGTCTTCAGTCACCACTAGAGGGAGCTTACTGTACAGTGTTACTATTGTCTTTAGTCACCACTAGAGGGAGCTTACTGTGCACTGTTACCATTGTCTTCAGTCACCACTAGAGGGAGCTTACTGTACACTGTCACTATTGTCTTCAGTCACCACTAGAGGGAGCTTACTGCACACCGTTATTAGTCAGCTCATGTGCTCCCCCTAGTGGTAGCTGGTGGTAGACTGAATTGTATACTTTGTGTCTGTCCAGCGCATTTGGAGCTCTGTATCAGAAAAACAAAGCTCAAACCATTATAAAGATATTTTACAGAATTAATCATCACAGAATTTTGTACCCCAAAAAATGGTATTCAAGGGTGGAAATGTTTAAGTTGTAATATCTGCCCGCAGGAAGCTTTGACAGAACGGTAAACGTTCCCGGCAACCGAAACGCGATTGACATCGATGAGCTCCAAGAAGACATAACTTACTATGTCGCGGTATCAGCGCTTATAGGGAGGCGAGAGGGCTCCCCCGTGTCCATCAGTGTCCGAACAGGTAATCTGTCCAATGAGCATCTTGGTTCATGAATAGAATTCCAGAAACTGTAGACTGGAATAGGGAGGAGGATTATGTGACTACATTTATATGCCAGCTGTGATCTGGGAGATGCTGGGTGACAACCCCTGGGGGCACTGTAGTCGTCACCCAGCACCCATGACTAAGTGACCCCTGTGTCTGGGGAAAGTCCCTTTAAGGATCCAGTCAAGCTGATTTGTTTCCGTTTGCAGAAGCAGTGGGGGTTTCCATCACAAACCTCCGTGTCTTGGATGCAAGACGAGGACGTATCGTTTTGGCGTGGAACGGCGCGCCCAGGGCCACGGAATACAGAGTCTTCATCAGAAATTCAGAGGGTGAGTCCAACAATGGTTCATCAGAGCAGCGGAGGTGCAGGCCCCAGTGCCAGATGCCGTACCATAGTGCGCTGCCTGGCATCATTTATAGCTCCGCCTCCAGGGTTCTAATGCAAAACTGTATTGGGGCCCCTCCATCCATCAGGGCCCAATTACAGTCTCCCTGTGTGGTAGAGGGGCCATTGGATCCATCAAGCATCAGATCCTTGATGCAACTGCATCTTCTGCATCATTTACAGTAGTGGTCTTCAACCTGGGGCTCTCCAGCTGTTGCAGAATAGCAACTCCCAACATGCCCTGACACCCTGCAGTTGCTGGGGGTTGTAGTTCTGCTGAGGAGCCGCAGGTTCAAGGGCCCCTGATCTACAGTTAATACTTTTTGTTAAACCCCAGTCTGTATTGGAAATCTATGTATATATATATCTATACCAGGGATCAGCAACCTCCAGCTCTTCTGGAACTACAACTTCATGGAAGTTAGAAAGACATCAGAGAATGTTGGATGCTGGGAGTTGTAGTTTCACAGCAGCTGGAATGCCGAAGGTATATATCTATGTTTCTATATATCTATCTATCTATCTATCTATCTATCTATCTATCTATCTATCCTTCTATATATCTATGTATATATCTATCCTTCTATATATCTATGTATATGTCTATGTATGTATCTATGTTTTTATATAACTGTTTCTATTCTAACTTTTGAACCACAAGAGATATTGCAAATCTGATTGCTGCAATCGATTTCTGAGAAAATTCTGGCCTTCTTTGATAAGCTACATAACCCCCTTCCCATTTGCCCTTGGTCCAATATGAGGCCCCTCACCCATTACTTGCTGGGGTAGTCAGATATTTCATTTTCCCTTTTGTTTCTGAAATAAAAGGGTGTCCTGAGACTTTTGACTCACCCTGTATATATGTACCGGTGTATATCTATGCTTCTATCTAAAGATATGAAAAACAGCAGCACAGTCAGTGGAGATGTGGGTGCAATCCCTCAAGGACCCTGGGCCACTGGTCCGCTGAATATCAGTAATTTAGAAAGATGAGGCAGGACTCCAAAATACGGTGGAAAAAAAAGGGGTAGTGGACCCGGTTTATTCCCTTGCAATGTTTCAGCCCAACACAATGAGGCCTTAGTCAGGCATGCTTCTATCTATCTATCTATCTATCTATGTATCTATGTATTATACATCTATGTATATGTTACCTGTAGATGGGACGGAGAGGAGTCAGGTGCTTCCTGGAGACCAGACAACGTATGAACTCACAGATATACAAGAAGGCATCACATACACAGTGAGAATCACGCCCGTGGTGGGGACCAGAGAGGGGAACCCTGTGGCCATCAATGTCAAGACAGGTGGGCGTCCATTGTAACGCGGCATAGCACTACAGATATTTCTATATGTCACCTGCACTTGAGGCCCTTTGTTTCGTTGAGCATTTTTACTGACACGTGTTGTTTTTTTTTAGAAGACACAGTGGTGGCCGGAGTTGCAAACCTTCGGGTAGTGGAGACAACACCAACCAGACTTAGGATCGCGTGGACTGGGATTGCCAGAGCTACTGGTTACAGGGTCACATGGAGGCAAAGTGACGGTAATGTGGAACCCCTACTCTGCAGATGGATACAGTGTTTCAGGACACATTTGTTACATTGTATCTATACTGCATATCTAGACAGCAGGAAAGTTTAACCCCTTAGATGGCAATTCTGAGAGGAGCTCCCTCTCTCGTTCAATTTATTGGAGACATAAGGGCGTACTATTTTAAAGGGGTTCTCCGGGAGTTAAGAAAATGAAAATACTTAAATATTACTTTATTATAAATATATTCTCAAATACCTTTCATTATTAATAATGGCTCGTTTTGTCTGGGGAGCAATCATCAGGGGAACAAAATGGCCGCTGTCCCAAACCTGTCCTAATCACACAGGAGGACAAGTTACTTCACAACACTGAGGTAAAGAGCTGCCTCATCCTCCTCTCTGCTCGTCAGGGATTATGATCCTAAATGCAGATGATAAGAACTTTAGCTGAATCTCTGGGGAATTTAGTTCATGAGGAGACATGAAGTGCAGAGAGGACGGACAGGACAGGCTGTGGTAATGGAGACTGCATACAAGTGCTGCTGCTCATTAGCCTCACCTCACCTCCTCTCATGTCTCCTCATCATCTCCATTCCCACAGAGATTCATCTGTATTCAGGGTCATGATTCCTGAGAGGCAGAGAAGAGGATGAGGCAGCACTATGGCTCATTGTGGTGAAGTAACTTGTCCTCCTGTGTGATTAGGACGGGTTTTGTGCGCACTGATAGGACAGCGGCCATTTTTTTTCTCCTAATGATTGCTCCCTAGACAAAACAAGCCATTCTAAGTAATGAAAGGTATTTGTGAATATATTTATTATAGTATTTTCATTTTTTTAATTCCTGGAGAACCCCTTTAAGATTGGAGATCAAGGGGCCCCATATATGGTTCTTGCACAGGGGCCAACCGCTGTCTGTGTCCACCCCTGTGTACAACAAGTAAGACCATATTATTTATCCAGTAGGTTGAAAATTGTAAAAAAGATATAAACATTAAGAAAAACAAAGAGAATGTTTTTTTGTTCAAATGACATCCCAAAAATGCAATATAAAATACAACTTGTCCCACAAAAAGAACAGGTTCTCGCACAGCTCCATTAATTGAAAAATAAAAAAGTCCCCAGTCTTTGACTGCGGTGGCACAAAGACAAATTATTTTCAAAAATAAAGGGGGAGATTTATCAAAGTTGGTGAAAACTGGCTTTCATTTTTCAGGTGGAATCTGATTACTTACTTTGGGCACCTAATCCAGTTTTCCTTTTCACCAGTTTTGATAAATCTCCCCCAAAGTGAAGTACAAAAGCATAGAAAATTCACTGTACAAATTTGATATTGTCATAGTGATACTGACCAACTACAACTTATATAGAATCAGTCTGCTCCGCTCCTCCTGCTCTATAACCTGCTGCCTGCAGACCACACTGCATTTCACGGTGACAGGTTCTCCTTATATCAGTCTGCTCAGCTCCTCCTGCTCTATAACCTGCTGCCTGCAGACCACACTGCATTTCATGGTGACAGGTTCTCCTTATATCAGTCTGCTCCGCTCTTCCTGCTCTATAACCTGCTGCCTGCAGACCACACTGCATTTCACGGTGACAGGTTCTCCTTATATCAGTCTGCTCAGCTCCTCCTGCTCTATAACCTGCTGCCTGCAGACCACACTGCATTTCATGGTGACAGGTTCTCCTTATATCAGTCTGCTCCGCTCTTCCTGCTCTATAACCTGCTGCCTGCAGACCACACTGCATTTCATGGTGACAGGTTCTCCTTATATCAGTCTGCTCAGCTCCTCCTGATCTATAACCTGCTGCCTGCAGACCACACTACATTTCATGGTGACAGGTTCTCCTTATATCAGTCTGCTCCGCTCTTCCTGCTCTATAACCTGCTGCCTGCAGACCACACTGCATTTCATGGTGACAGGTTCTCCTTATATCAGTCTGCTCCGCTCTTCCTGCTCTATAACCTGCTGCCTGCAGACCACACTGCATTTCATGGTGACAGGTTCTCCTTATATCAGTCTGCTCAGCTCCTCCTGATCTATAACCTGCTGCCTGCAGACCACACTACATTTCATGGTGACAGGTTCTCCTTATATCAGTCTGCTCCGCTCTTCCTGCTCTATAACCTGCTGCCTGCAGACCACACTGCATTTCGTGGTGACAGGTTCTCCTTATATCAGTCTACTCCGCTCTTCCTGCTCTATAACCTGCTGCCTGCAGACCACACTGCATTTCATGGTGACAGGTTCTCCTTATATCAGTCTGCTCAGCTCCTCCTGATCTATAACCTGCTGCCTGCAGACCACACTACATTTAATGGTGACAGGTTCTCCTTATATCAGTCTGCTCCGCTCTTCCTGCTCTATAACCTGCTGCCTGCAGACCACACTGCATTTCATGGTGACAGGTTCTCCTTATATCAGTCTGCTCCGCTCCTACTGCTCTATAACCTGCTGCCTGCAGACCACACTGCATTTCATGGTGACAGGTTCTCCTTATATCAGTCTGCTCCTCTCCTACTGCTCTATAACCTGCTGCCTGCAGACCACACTACATTTCACAGTGACAGGTTCTCATTATATCAGTCTGGTCAGCTCCTCCTGATCTATAATCTGCTGCCCGCAGACCACACTGAATTTCATGGTGACAGGTTCTCATTATATCAGTCTGCTCCGCTCTTCCTGCTCTATAACCTGCTGCCTGCAGACCACACTGAATTTCGTGGTGACAGGTTCTCCTTATATCAGTCTGCTCTGCTCTTCCTGCTCTATAACCTGCTGCCTGCAGACCACACTACATTTCATGGTGACAGGTTCTCATTATATCAGTCTGCTCCGCTCCTCCTGCTCTAGAACCTGCTTCCCACAGACCACACTGCATTTCATGGTGACTGACAGGTTCTCTTTATATCAGTCTGCTCCGCTCCTCCTGCTCTAGAACCTGCTGCCCACAGACCACCCTGCATTTCATGGTGACAGGTTCTCTTTATATCAGTCTGCTCCGCTCCTCCTGCTCTAGAACTTGCTGCCCACGGACCACACTGCATTTCATGGTGACAGTTTCTCTTTAAAGCAGTTTTAAGCTACTTTTATCCATTTTGTTATCATTTTTTTTATCATTTTTACATGTCTGTTTTTTAAGGTCGTGAGATTAGCAGGACACTACCGGCAGGAACAGCGTCTTATGACATTGAACCTTTGCAGGGGAACACGGTTTATGTCATTGGGGTGACGGCTTTAATTGGCAGCACTGAAACCAGCCCTGCCACCATCACCGTTCGAACAGGTATTGTCAATGTGCCGCCCTAGGCAGATGCCTAGTTTTCCTTTTACGCCAGGCATAGTCACAGTACAGGATTATAAAAACAAAGCTGCATTCTTCCAGACGCAGCGCCACACCTGTCAGTGGGTTGTGAGTGGTATTGCAGCTTACCTCCATCCTTGAAGTGAATGGAGCTAAGCTGCAGTACCATACATGACCTGTGGACAGGTGTGGTGCTGTTTCTTGAAGAATGCAGCCATGTTTTCTAATCCTGTACATGGTGCAGCATGCACTGTAGAGTTGCAGCCATAAGAAGTTGTCTGGTCTGCCCAACCGTACCCCTTGCGTCTTACATATAACCCATTTGATTCCTGTAGAGGAAGATTCTGTTGACCAAGTGACAAACTTGCGAAGTACTAGTATTGGAGACAATACGATACGCCTGCAGTGGAGCCCGGTTGCAAGAGCGACAAACTATAGGATCACCTGGAGGCGCAGAGACGGTATTTATACACTTTGTAAAACGGCCTAATGGTAGACCGCCCCAGAACCTGTAGGTCACCCCTTTCCCTCCCCCATTGCATGCACCAACCCTTGAGCCCAGTGCAGGCTGCAAAAAATATCTCATCAGCTGCACCATTCCAGCACTACATGGCGGTACATTTTAGGCACTGTGAGGCATCATTATGTAAGCATTGAGCTATAACCAGGCTTTCCTTTGTGCCCTCCAAATACCCTGGCCAGGGCAGAGTGGCTTGTTGCTGCCCCGGGGCGCCCCAGCCCATGCCCCACCCTGTCATAGACCATGACTGCAAGTTTACGGTCCACCTTTACACACGTAATAATACCGTGCACTTTGTAATATGCTGCTTGTACTTCCAGGTGTTGAGGTTTCCAGGTTGGTGACCAGGGATGTAACGTCCATAGACATCACAGACTTACTGCCTGGGACGGCCTACACCATCTTCGTCTCCACTCTGATCGGCACCACGGAGAGTGAACCCGTATCGATTGTTGCACAAACAGGTAGAGGGCAAGATTATTAGGGTATTGAATTGCAGTATTATGTGGGAACTAGATGGAAGCATTATATGATGCTAGATGTTATTTGGGCACTATATGGTGGTGTTATTTATGGCAGAATTATGTGGGAACACGATGGAAGCCATATGTAATTAGTACAAGTTATGTGGGCACTATATAGCGGAATTCATTATAGCAGTTTTATTTGGGAGCTAGATGAGAGTACTACGACATCTTACATGTTATGTGGCTACTATATGACAGTATTATATGGGAACTAGATGGCAGTATTATGTGATACCGTATGTCATTTGGCTACAATAAGGCAGTATTATTTATGGCAGTATTATGTGGTGGCATTATGTCAGCGGTATTTGATAGTAATATTCATGGTAGTATTAAGTGGGAACTAGATGGCAGTACTATGTGCTACTACATGCTATTTGGGCACTATACGACAGTACTATTTATGGCAGAATTATGTGGGAACTAGAGCTGCATTATGTGATGCTACATGTTAGTTAGGCACTATACAGCAGTATTATTTATGTTAGTATTCTGTGGGAACTAGATGGCAGTACTATGTGAGACTACATGTTGTTTGGCTTCTATATGGTGTTATTATTTATGGCAGTATTATATGGGAACTAGATGGCACTACATGTTAGTTGGGCACTATACGGCAATATTATTTATTATCTTGGAATGATCTGGTGATATTATATGGGCAGAAATGATATGAAAACATATCATAGTGAAAATCGCTCTCATCCACTAATGTGTAATGGTTTCTTCGCATTCTTTTGCAGCTCGGCAGGAGGTTGGCGCTGTGACAAGTCTGCGGATATTTGAAAGCCAAAATATCATAAGAGTGACATGGGTCGGGGTTCAAGGAGCTACATCCTATAGAGTCTCCTGGAGCCCGGAGGAGGGTATGAGCTCCAATTGCCCTAATACACGGGTACTGCAATATCGCCGTTATAATTTATCGGTGGTTTAACCATAGGGTGTCCTATCGGCATCCAGTGCTCGGCTACATGGAAGCCCAAACATTGCCACCCAGTTTTGCAAAACCTGCCACGTTTGAGGCGCGTCTTGTCTGTTCTGTTGTTCCACACATTAAAGGGCATCTGTCAGCAGTTTTATACCTATGACACTGGCTGACCTGTTACATGTGCATCTGTGTTGGTCCCATGTCCATATGTGCCCGCATTGCTGAGAAAAATGATGTTTTAATATATGCAAATGAGCCTGTAGGAGCAATGGGGGCGTTACCTTTACACCTAGAGGCTCTGCTCTCTCTGCAACTGTGCCCTCTGCAATTTGATTGACAGGACCAGGCAGTTTATGCTGGATCATGCTTGGCCCTGTCAATGATAGTGCAGAAGACGTGGCAGTTGAGAGACAGCAGAGGTTCTAGGTGTAATGGCAACGCCCCCATTGCTCCTAGAGGCTCATTTGCATATATTAAAACATAATTTTTCTCAGCAATGCGGGCACATAGGAACATGGGACCAACACAGATGCCTTCAGCTGCCAAGCGCACATGTAACAGGTCAGCCAGTGTCATAGGTACAAATCTGCTGAAAGACACCCTTCTGCAAAGGTCCATGTCGTGACTGCATTGCACCCATTTCCACCATGCTGCTTTGGTTTCTGGACTAATGGGATCCATCAGTGCAGGTTCCTCTGTATACACCAATAGTATCACACCACATTGCATTCACTATATAAGAGTTGACCCGATGACTTTTGTTGTTTCCTTAGGTGGTCCCGAACAAACTAGAGAGGTGACGGGTAATGCCAGCTCATTCGAGCTGGTCGACCTGGAGCCAGGTGTCCGATATGTCGTCAAAGTCACGGCACTGGTGGGCAATCGTCAGGGGGAACCGGTCTCTACGAGTGTGACAACACGTAAGTTAATCCATTGAGATGTGATGAGTGTTACTCGCCATTGTCATTGCCCGGTCACAGCGTCAACTGCGCGCACTTCAGACCTTAGTCTAATGGCTGTGGGGGGGGGGGGGGGGGGGTCCGACCTTAGTTGTTTGATCTATCAGCCCAAGGATGGTTGAGAGATACAACATGGGACATGCATTCCAAAAAGGGGGTCCTACAAATTGGGGCCATCCTCCTGGTACTGGTTCTGGAAGCAAAACATATCCCAAAGACTGGCCCTGGTTGACCCAACCCTTGGTTTCCCATTCTTGTTGAACAAAAGGTAATTTGACCCTTAAACCATTTCCCTCTTCCTTATTGTAGGGGGATCTGCATCAGTTCTCATGGTACCCATGGTAGTCACTGGGTCCATTTTAGACCTTAGTTTAATGGAAGTGTGGGGGGGGGGGGGAATCCAGTTCTTTGAGCCTAGGAATAGTTCAGAGACACAACATGCAACGTTTGCATTCCAGAAAGGGGATTTTTTAAATTGAGGCTACCCTCCTAGTACTCATTTTGAATACCAAACATACCCCAAAGACTGGCCCTGGTTGACCCAACTCTTGGTTTCCCATTCATGTAGAAGAGACGGTAGGTTGACCTTCAGACCAAGTCCTTCTTCCTTATTGTAGGAGGATCTGCGTTGGTTTTCATGGACCCCAATGGTAGTCATTGGGTCCACTTTGAGGTGGGCATGGCCCTTTGTATTACTTTCTTGTAACAGTCTTGATCTTCTTGACTAGTGATTGTTAGCCTAGCGGTCCGTCCCGGCGCTGCTGCCCCTACCCACGGGCACGGGCTCCATCTTTCCCTCCTGCTGCTATGCGCCGCGCTGACAAGCGCGGGCAGCAAGTAGCTTTAGGAATTATTGGATTTTGCCCGTTTGCCACCTGCCTCTGACCTCGTTTACGGACCTTGCTTGTTTGCCTTCTGCCTCTGACTTTGTTTACGGACCTTGCTTGATCTCTGCCTGCCCTGACCCCAGACTTCCCGACCACGTACTTCCCCCTCGGTGCTTGCACCAGGTACTCTGACCCCCTGGTCAGCTGCCACTGACTCGGGGACTGCTGTGGAGTGGCACCTGGCAACTACCCTAAGGGCCCAAGCCTATCCTCACCATCAGAGGCTCTACTGAAGAAGACCAGGTAGGTGTTTAGTCGCGCCCCTCCATAGTATAGCCAGTCAGTGGCGTAGTCAGTCCACACCGCTTGCATACGAGTGATAACCAAACCTCTACCTTGCGTGACTGTCTCCATCTTCATATGAAGAAAATCACCCTTCTGAGTCATGTAAAATTCTTTGCTTTTTGTGTTTCCAGCGGACATTCAGGCAAATCCTGTGAGAGATCTCAGAGTAACAGATGTATCACGTCAACGGGTGAGACTTACCTGGTCAGAAGCACCTGGAAGCACCGGATACCTAATCTACTGGAGACGGGTAGATGGTAAGTACAAGTACCTCATGGATGAGTGCATCCAGATTCCAAAGTGAAAGTGCACCTTCCACCAGGAGGCCGAGAAAGGGCAACGATGGGCTCTATATCTACCATAATGTAGCCCCCTACAGGGAGGGAAGGGTACAGCCTGAGCTGCAGTCCTCATGGGTGGTGCATCCCATAGTTATGGTTTTGACTTGATGTTTTCAATTTTTAAGGTGGACCCGAATCAAGCCGGCAGGTGTCTGGGGACGTGAGGTACTATGACATCGACAACCTTCTCGCCGGCGCCCGCTATCAGTTCCGTGTGATCTCTCAAGTTGGGAGCCGGGAGAGTGAAGCTGTGTCGATCCTAGCCAACACCGGTCAGTATATCTGATAGTATTGGTACCATCGCAGTGGACCATATTGGAAATATCCGTTATTTCTGAATTTTTTTCCTCCACAGTCTGTGGGACCGGTAGGACGGACATTGTGTTCATGGTGCACACGACTCAGGATAATCAGTACAACGAGGAGAACATCAAAAGGTTCCTCTCACAGGCCGTGTCCTCAGTGGGGCAGCTGGGACCCGATGCTACGCAGGTACTTCTCAATGCCCAGCAGCCCACATGGCGACCAACAACACTGTGCCGCAATATGGTTTACCAGGGCACATACTGTAACCACTGCAGCTACAACTCCATGGAAAATAATGGAGCCTTGTGGAGATGTGACTACTGTCCTGGTATATAGTCGAGGGGCCACGGGAGCCCCTCAGGCACCAGATTCAGGGTGTGACCTCTGCACGCCCAGCAGTTATGCCGTCATCTTGTTAATTCTTACTTTTAATGTCTTTTTTTAAGATTGCAATTGGAGCCTACAGTTTCCGGCAGCGTCCCTCAGTCCTGCTGAACCGTTCCAGCGAGCTGCGGTCAGTTCTGCAACAAATTCAGAACATCCCGTTCTCTGATCCCAGCGGGACCACCATTGGTAATGTGCCCATAATAACTGCTTAATATAGTCTACAGATAGCCAGCAGAATAGTGAGTGCAGCTCTGGAGTATAATACAGGATGTAACTCAGGATCAGTACAGGATAAGTAATGTAATGTATGTACACAGTGACTCCACCAGCAGAATAGTAAGTGCAGCTCTGGAGTATAATACAGGATATAACTCAGGATCAGTACAGGATAAGTAATGTAATGTATGTACACAGTGACTGCACCAGCAGAATAGTGAGTGCAGCTCTGGAGTATAATACAGGATGTAACTCAGGATCAGTACAGGATAAGTAATGTATGTACACAGTGACTGCACCAGCAGAATAGTGAGTGCAGCTCTGGAGTATAATACAGGATGTAACTCAGGATCAGTACAGGATAAGTAATGTAATGTATGTACACAGTGACTCCACCAGCAGAATAGTAAGTGCAGCTCTGGAGTATAATACAGGATATAACTCAGGATCAGTACAGGATAAGTAATGTAATGTATGTACACAGTGACTGCACCAGCAGAATAGTGAGTGCAGCTCTGGAGTATAATACAGGATGTAACTCAGGATCAGTACAGGATAAGTAATGTATGTACACAGTGACTCCACCAGCAGAATAGTGAGTGCAGCTCTGGGTATAATACAGGATGTAACTCAGGACCAGTACAGGATAAGTAATGTAATGTATGTACACAGTGACTGCTCCAGCAGAATAGTGAGTGCAGCTCTGGAGTATAATACAGGATGTAACTCAGGGTCAGTACAGGATAAGCAATGTATGTACACAGTGACTCCACTAGCAGAATAGTGAGTGCAGCTCTGGAGTATAATACAGGATGTAACTCAGGATCAGTACAGGATAAGTAATGTAATGTATGTACACAGTGACTGCACCAGCAGAATAGTGAGTGCAGCTCTGGAGTATAATACAGGATGTAACTCAGGATCAGTACAGGATAAGTAATGTAATGTATGTACACAGTGACTCCACCAGCAGAATAGTAAGTGCAGCTCTGGAGTATAATACAGGATATAACTCAGGATCAGTACAGGATAAGTAATGTATGTACACAGTGACTGCACCAGCAGAATAGTGAGTGCAGCTCTGGAGTATAATACAGGATGTAACTCAGGATCAGTACAGGATAAGTAATGTATGTACACAGTGACTGCACCAGCAGAATAGTGAGTGCAGCTCTGGAGTATAATACAGGATGTAACTCAGGATCAGTACAGGATAAGTAATGTAATGTATGTACACAGTGACTCCACCAGCAGAATAGTAAGTGCAGCTCTGGAGTATAATACAGGATATAACTCAGGATCAGTACAGGATAAGTAATGTAATGTATGTACACAGTGACTGCACCAGCAGAATAGTGAGTGCAGCTCTGGAGTATAATACAGGATGTAACTCAGGATCAGTACAGGATAAGTAATGTAATGTATGTACACATTGACTCCACCAGCAGAATAGTAAGTGCAGCTCTGGAGTATAATACAGGATATAACTCAGGATCAGTACAGGATAAGTAATGTAATGTATGTACACAGTGACTCCACCAGCAGAATAGTAAGTGCAGCTCTGGAGTATAATACAGGATATAACTCAGGATCAGTACAGGATAAGTAATGTAA
Source organism: Bufo gargarizans (assembly GCF_014858855.1). Taxonomy (NCBI): domain Eukaryota; kingdom Metazoa; phylum Chordata; class Amphibia; order Anura; family Bufonidae; genus Bufo; species Bufo gargarizans. Next base: position 474,942,959 of record NC_058081.1, on the reverse strand, counting down.
TGTATGTACACAGTGACTGCACCAGCAGAATAGTGAGTGCAGCTCTGGAGTATAATACAGGATGTAACTCAGGATCAGTACAGGATAAGTAATGTATGTACACAGTGACTCCACCAGCAGAATAGTGAGTGCAGCTCTGGGTATAATACAGGATGTAACTCAGGACCAGTACAGGATAAGTAATGTAATGTATGTACACAGTGACTGCTCCAGCAGAATAGTGAGTGCAGCTCTGGAGTATAATACAGGATGTAACTCAGGGTCAGTACAGGATAAGCAATGTATGTACACAGTGACTCCACTAGCAGAATAGTGAGTGCAGCTCTGGAGTATAATACAGGATGTAACTCAGGACCAGTACAGGATAAGTAATGTATGTACACAGTGACTCCACCAGCAGAATAGTGAGTGCAGCTCTGGGTATAATACAGGATGTAACTCAGGATCAGTACAGGATAAGTAATGTAATGTATGTACACAGTGACTGCTCCAGCAGAATAGTGAGTGCAGCTCTGGAGTATAATACAGGATGTAACTCAGGACCAGTACAGGATAAGTAATGTATGTACACAGTGACTGCACCAGCAGAATAGTGAGTGCAGCTCTGGAGTATAATACAGGATGTAACTCAGGACCAGTACAGGATAAGTAATGTATGTACACAGTGACTGCACCAGCAGAATAGTGAGTGCAGCTCTGGAGTATAATACAGGATGTAACTCAGGATCCGTACAGGATAAGTAATGTAATGTATGTACACAGTGACTGCACCAGCAGAATAGTGAGTGCAGCTCTGGAGTATAATACAGGATGTAACTCAGGATCAGTACAGGATAAGTAATGTAATGTATGTACACAGTGACTGCACCAGCAGAATAGTGAGTGCAGCTCTGGAGTATAATACAGGATGTAACTCAGGATCCGTACAGGATAAGTAATGTAATGTATGTACACAGTGACTGCACCAGCAGAATAGTAAGTGCAGCTCTGGAGTATAATACAGGATGTAACTCAGGACCAGTACAGGATAAGTAATGTAATGTATGTACACAGTGACTCCACCAGCAGAATAGTGAGTGCAGCTCTGGAGTATAATACAGGATGTAACTCAGGATCCGTACAGGATAAGTAATGTAATGTATGTACACAGTGACTGCACCAGCAGAATAGTGAGTGCAGCTCTGGAGTATAATACAGGATGTAACTCAGGATCCGTACAGGATAAGTAATGTAATGTATGTACACAGTGACTGCACCAGCAGAATAGTGAGTGCAGCTCTGGAGTATAATACAGGATGTAACTCAGGACCAGTACAGGATAAGTAATGTAATGTATGTACACAGTGACTCCACCAGCAGAATAGTGAGTGCAATCTCCATTATTCTCCACTGTGCCCAGCTATGACCATATTACATCTGTTCCTCTTCAGGTGGTGCCATAGATTTTGCAAGGAACTATCTATTCACCCGGGCCTACGGCAGAAGGCAGAATGTTCCTGGTGTTCTGGTAATTTTTGCAGATACTCCATCATCAGATGATGTTCTACAAGCAGCGAATGCCCTCACAGCTACAGGTAAATGACACAGTGTATCATCATGTTGCATGCATTGTTTGGTATTGGATTTAGGGATGTGTCCGTCTGCCACTGGCCGCACTGATTGGACAGTGCAGGGACACCCCCCCCCCAACTGGTAACACCCAGCTGGACCTTCCATGCAGACTGCTAGCAATTCATTTATAATTTCTAGTAGGGATAATAGAAGAATGGCTTATCGTAGAGTCATAAGAATAGATGCTCCAGAATTGTTATTACATGGGGAATGCAAGCGGTTACTAAAACAGACATCAGGAGAGGAGACAGGTCCTCTTTAAAGCAGGGCAGCACAACTTGCTTAGGATGATGGGTGATGTAGTTTAAGCACCCTCTTTGTCTTTCTCCAGGTATTCGGGTTTTGGCAGTAGGAACGAATGGAGCTGACCAGGAACAGCTACGTAGAATAGTCTCTGGTCAGAGCCCGCGGAACGTCTTTTACACAGCGGATAGTGCAAACCTGAACAGCCTCATGGATCCTATGGCAGAGGCGATATGTACGGTCACCCAAGTGGAAGTAAGTTCTGGGTCAATGTTCTATAGACTAGCCCACATGTGAGGTGGGGAGAGGAAAGGCAGATCCCTGCCCCCCATGATCACTACTGTATATCTCCAGTGCCGAGAGCCTTCAGACATTGACATCCATATGTATAAACGATATCAGCCGCTCCTCTTATAACGTCCCAGCACTATTATAAGCATAAAATCTGTGTAAACAACTGTAAAATTTCTGGTATTGGGGGATTTTTCAATCTTTTTTTGTTTCCTTTAGGAGCCTTGTACGGTGCAATGCCCGCAGGTGAGCATGATGAATGTAGTAGTGTATGGACAACTATCCTCAGCATTGCCTTTACTTATAACATAAGAACTATACCCTCCGAATGACATCCAGAATGCTCCCCAAAATAGTGCCGTTTACCCACTGCCATGTTCCCCCATTTACAGTGAAGTAGTGCCCAAATAACAGTGCCGGAGGATCCCAATAGTGATGAAGGACCCTCATATATATAGACAAAGGACCCTAATAAATAGTGCCAGATGATCTGATAAATTCCTGGGACCAAAAATAAAAAGTGGTAGAGTTTATTTTAACATCCCCAGAACACCCACACTGACAGTGTCAGAGGTGCCAGAGGGACCCCATAAACAGCATCAGGGGATCCACAATGCCATTAATTGCCAAAGAGGGCCAGCGGGAACAGGCCCAGAGTGCCAGCGGGAACAGGCCCAGAGTGCCAGCGGGAACAGGCCCAGAGTGCCCGCAGGAACAGGCCCAGAGTGCCCACGGGAACAGGCCCAGAGTGCCCGCGGGAACAGGCCCAGAGTGCCAGCGGGAACAGGCCCAGGGTGCCAGCGGGAACAGGCCCAGGGTGCCAGCGGGAACAGGCCCAGAGTGCCAGCGGAAACAGGCCCAGAGTGCCCGCAGGAACAGGTCGAGAGTGCCAGCGGGAACAGGCACAGAGTCCCAGCGGGAACAGGCCCAGGGTGCCAGCGGGAACAGGCCCAGAGTGCCAGCGGGAACAGGCCCAGAGTGCCAGCGGGAACAGGCCCAGAGTGCCCGCAGGAACAGGTCGAGAGTGCCAGCGGGAACAGGCCCAGGGTGCCAGCGGGAACAGGCCCAGAGTGCCAGCGGGAACAGGCCCAGAGTGCCAGCGGGAACAGGCCCAGAGTGCCAGCGGGAACAGGCCCAGAGTGCCAGCGGGAACAGGCCCAGAGTGCCCGCGGGAACAGGTCGAGAGTGCCAGCGGGAACAGGCCCAGGGTGCCAGCGGGAACAGGCCCAGGGTGCCAGCGGGAACAGGCCCAGAGTGCCAGCGGGAACAGGCCCAGAGTGCCAGCGGGAACAGGCCCAGAGTGCCAGCGGGAACAGGCCCAGAGTGCCAGCGGAAACAGGCCCAGAGTGCCCGCGGGAACAGGCCCAGGGTGCCCGCGGGAACAGGCCCAGGGTGCCAGCGGGAACAGGCCCAGGGTGCCAGCGGGAACAGGCCCAAAGTGCCCCCATGAACATTGTCAGTTCAGTTCTCTCCTGGCTAACCATCCATAATTTTTCTTCTACGTTTAGGGCGAGAGAGGTCAGAAAGGAGAAATAGTAAGTACCGCCCCTGTACCCCGATATATTCACAGTCACAGAGTTAACTCTATGGCTGTCATTAAGTATTTACTGTCAAGATATTTTTTTAAAACGACATATTCTTTTAGGGGAGCAGCGGCCGCCCAGGATCAACAGGACCACCAGGAGACCCCGTGCGTATCAACACCATAGAGATCATATGAAAGATGTGACATTTCTCCAGTTAAAAAAAACACGTTACAGTCATTGAAAATGAAAAATATTTTTTTATATTTCAGGGTCGACCAGGTCCCCCTGGTCCACAGGGGCCAGTTGGACCCCGTGGCCCTGCTGGAGAGGGTACAGCCACAAGAGGACAGAAGGGAGAAACTGTGAGTAACCAAAATATTGCACAGATAGATCAGACAATGACCAAGTATGAAACTGCCACACCCCTTTTATTTTAAGCCACACCTTTTAATCAAAGTACCACCCTTTCACATTAAGTCACGCCCACCTTATTTGTCAATTTCAGTTACAGCTTTGAGGAGGGGCGGAGCATGATACAAAGATTCTCCCTTTGGTTGCTTTGAATTCCTGTCATGCTCCACCCCCTCGGGTCCTGCACTAGAGTTTATACAATGTATCACAATTTTTTCTAGAGTGTCCCTTTAAATTTTCAAGTTGTGTTTTACAGGTAGAGACTTTTCCGACTCTTTGATATTAGTTCTGCTACAGAATTGATGACTCCACCTTGTTTGTAAATGACAGGTGCCCTTTAAGAAGAAATCTCTTAAAGGGCCCTTGTATTCACTGTATCAGATAGATCAGCTGGTTAGGTACACTCTAGAAAAGAAATGGCATGGCATACCCCTACTATGGTCTAGACTTGCCACACAGGCTCCTCCCACTTAAAGTGGCGGACACATTCTAAAACTATGTCTCAGGTGCCTCCATTCTGAATGGCATTGCAACAGATACGTACATGACTTGTTCTTATAGGGAGAGCCAGGAGGTGATGGTCTCCCAGGAAGTCCCGGCCGCCCTGGTAGTAATGGAACGCCTGGCACCCCGGTGAGTCACCCCATATCATTATTCTAATGTACATTGTATCAGTGTGTTTTAAAATGATTTGATGGAAAGGATACATTGTTGTATTTTAGGGGAGTAAAGGATCTCAAGGCGAGAAGGGGGAAGCGGTAAGTAGTCAGAGGACCTACCTTCATATAGGAACACTCGACTATTACTCCATTCACTTAACCTATATTGTTCTGGTCTCTTAGGGGGAAGGCGGACCTGCAGGTCCAGTTGGTCCAAGAGGAGAGAGAGGATTACCGGTAAGTTTGAGGCTGGCCATACACATCAAGTATCTTACTTGACAACCCCCCACTCAGCTAGTATGGATGTGCTTTCTATAGGGAGAGCTGCTGGACGGTGGCTTATCTCCCTGAGAACAAAAGGATGAAACATGTTGAAATACAACTGCCCGATCCTTCCTTCTCCCAACGTGGGGAGAGTCTTATTTGACATGTTTTAAAGCCATTTTCCCCCTGATTCTACCCGACAGCTACCTCTGTTGGAATGAATGGAAAAAGTTTGTGTTCCTAGCAACCAGGGTGCACGTGGGCTGGTGTTCCTACCTCAGTGTCGGGGGCACTGTGGCCCTATTACTCTACGGTCGCCTAGTATTAAGATTTTCTCCAGGGCTGAACCACAGGCACTTATCATTATTACCCATATGATAAGGTCCTATATCATCTCTGCATAGGGTGAACCCGGGGAGGTGATTAACGGCGGAGGAGGGGTGCCAGGCCGAAAAGGCGAACCGGGCAATCCGGTAAGTACAATAAACTATCTCCCTGTGTGACATCATCCGAGTTTTCCACCTTTACGTCAATAAGGCTAACCTGTAAAGTTCTGCAATTCTTTTGTAATATATTTTGTGTTCTATTTTCAAGATCTCTGCTTGCTGTTAGTGATTGAAACAGAAGCTGTACACCTGAGCTATGAGGTGTGCCTAAAATTGGTACACCCTTTTAGGACATAATAGTAGTTATTAGTCTCATTTTCAGGCTTGAAATACCACATATGACCACCAGGGGGAGACCACTGCTATGCATTTATTATACAGCACAGCATGAATAGTCTACCCAAAAGCAGTATGCTTATATATGGCTTCTAGATTCTGTCCGTGAGGTGAACGCATTGCACCCGCACTGAATCCTGACCCATTCATTTCTATGGGGCTGTGCACATGAGCGGTGATTTTCACGCATCACTTATACGTTGCGTGAAAATCGCAGCATGCTCTATATTGTGCGTTTATCACGCAACGCAGGCCCCATAGAAGTGAATGGGGCTGCGTGAAAATCGCAAGCAAGTGCGGATGCGGTGCGATTTTCACGCACGGTTGCTATGAGACGATCGGGATGGAGACCCGATCATTATTAATTTCCCTTATAACATGGTTATAAGGGAAAATAATAGCATTCTGAATACAGAATGCAGAGTACAATAGCGCTGGAGGGGTTAAAAATAAAAAATAAATTATTTAACTCACCTTAATCCACTTGCTCGCGCAGCCCGGCTTCTCCTCTGTCTTCTTTCTTTGCTGTGTGCAGGAAAAGGACCTGTGGTGACGTCACTCCGGTCATCACATGGTCCATCACATGATCTTTTACCATGGTGATGGATCATGTGATGACCGGAGTGACGTCACCACAGGTCCTTTTCCTGCACACAGCAAAGAAGAAGACAGAAGAGAAGCCGGGCTGCGCGAGCAAGTGGATTAAGGTGAGTTAAATTATTTTTTATTTATTTTTAACCCCTCCAGCGCTATTGTACTATGCATTCTGTATTAAGAATGCTATTATTTTCCCTTATAACCATGTTATAAGGGAAAATAATACAATCTACCCAGCACCTAACCCAAACCCGAACTTCTGTGAAGAAGTTCGGGTCTGGGTACCAAACATGCCGATTTTTCTCACGCGAGTGCAAAACGCATTACAATGTTTTGCACTCGCGCGGAAAAATCTTGCATTTTCCCGCAACGCACCCGCCTCTTATCCGGGCAAAAAACATGACGCCCGAGTGAAAGAGGCCTAAAAGTGGCCCCGTTTAGTAATCGGGTACAAATTGATGGAAGTCAGGGCCAGCAGTACCATATTGTCACACATTATATCACCCCAACAGAGCCAAATACCACAGTTCATCACAAAATACTGCCCATATGAGCACAAAATACATCCCCAAAAACTCTCACTGGCCAGCCGTGAGGAGGGCCAAGGCAGCCCCCTGGGCATCGGCCCACCGGGAAATTTCCCTGGGAGGTCTATGGCCAATCCGCCCCTGATTGCAGTTGATCCCCATTTAAATGTAAGCTGCTATACCAGATACTGACCAAGAGTGGCGCTGTTTAAAAAAAAAAAGGCCCTATTTTATAATCCTAGAACATCCCTTTAAATTTTGGTGCTTTTAAGATCTGAAAATTCTGCACCAAGTACAAGGGCTACTGGCGGTAATTAATTATTAGTAGTACCGCATTTACAGCGATATAGCTAGTAACGCACTAATGATTTTTTTTATTCTTTTTTATTATTATTAGGGAACTCCTGGTCAGCCTGGAATCCCGGGACAGAGAGGATTACCAGGAACTCTAGGACAACCTGGACCAGAAGGACCCAGCGGACCTCCAGGTGTTTCAGGACAATCAGTGAAGGTCATTTTCTATGTCGCTGCGATCCCATGTAATGCAGAGATTTCTTTATGTACTGCCCCCGTGTCCAAAAATACTGTGATAATATAATATTAAAAGGGTTTTCCAAGACTTTAATACTGATGACCTATCCTCGGGATTAGTCATCAGTAGCTAATAAGTGGGGGGTCCAACACCTGGGACCCCGCTGATCAGCTCTTCCAGAAGGCATCGGTGTGCCTGCGAGCGCCGCAGCCTTTTTTTGTGCTCACCAAGCACAGCGCCGTACATAGTGTAGTGGCCGTGCTTGGTATCGCAGCTCAGCCCCATTCATGTCAATGGGGCTGAGCTATGCCTAGGCCACGAGAACGATGAACGTGTCGTAGGAAAATCTGAGAGAAGGCCACGGTGCTACTGCAAGCGTCGCTGCCTTCTCGAGCAGCTGATTGGCGGGGGTCCCGGGTATCAGACCCCCATTGATCAGATACTGATGACCTATAGGTCATCAGCATTAAAGTCTTGGAAAACCCCTTTCATCTCAAGTGGATAATTATATAATTACTATTATACTGACCCTTATGGGGGAAAAAGTTAAGCCATAATATTGAATTCTATGGACAAGAAGGCAAATTAACTGAAAATTAATTTCAGGCAAAGTATTTAAAAAAATCTAATGGGCTTCATCTAAACATAAAATGAATTTGTGTCACTTATTTTCTGCCAGGGAGAAAAAGGAGAACGAGGTGAGAGAGTAAGTGCACTTCATATTACCTATTACCTGACTATAAGACTCAACACAATTTATACTTGTCGTAAAAAGTGCAGTTCTACAACCCGACCACTAGAGGTCACTCCTATCTACCACTAGTGAGGAAATATTACTACAGAATGAGCTGATATTAGTTTATGGGAAAGCGGATACTACATTGCAGGTCATAGAGGCCGGTGACAACTATACAGAGCTCTTATCTGGTTCGTGACAGAGGTTGTCAACTCTTGCTATCTTGTGATAATGCAAACTATTACAGTACGCCATTTTTATATTATATAATGGATGCTAAAATACAATATTTCATCCCTGAAGGTAAGGATATCAGGAGCTTTGCCTTATGCAATATGTTTTTCCATAGAAGGAGCCAACCCTACAGGATTCCCCACCCCCAACCTATCTGATATTCCTATCAGGACATTGCCCATACAATTAAATCACTTCTCCATCTTGCAGGGTCTTCCAGGATTAGTCAATGGTGTGGCCAGCAAGGGAGAGCCGGGAAGTCCAGTAAGTGGAGCCATAAGAAAAGTCACAGTTTACCTAGAATTGAATAAATCATGTAAGCAAAATATCTCCATCTTTATTTTAAAGGGTCCGCCTGGTCAAAACGGATCACCAGGGCCCCGGGGGCTAGCAGGACTTCAAGGACTAAAAGGCGACAAGGTAAGTGACTGTTACGTCAGCAGTTCATTAGTCATGGGCAGAAGTTAAGTGAGTCTCCATGGCCTTAGTATAATACCAAGCATGACATGCTGGTTACCACTGAGGGGTCATAATTGGCCCTCCTTAGGCATCAGAGTCGCGACAGCGCCCCCTACAGGTAATCCCCATGACTTGGCCAGCATCATTATTTTGTATTTTTTTTAGGGGGAGGGATAAATCTCGATTTTGAGTCGTTGCGATGACTTTCTGTTCCAGGGAGAGGCAGGAGAAGGCTTCCCCGGTGAACAAGGACGACCCGGAGATCCAGGTGATCGAGTGAGTTCCAATCTAATTATATGACACATTTTCATGACCCTAACAATATGTGATTATAGGGATTGCGACGCCGTTTCGCTGATGTACTGTCATTTATTTCTATTCTGTAGGGGCCCAGAGGACCTCCGGGAGAACAAGGAATAAAAGTAAGGGCTAGAGGATAAATGGAAAAAAATTTGCTCAGTTTTGGCACAAAATGTTGCATCTTAAGCCCTTCCCCCTTTCTGCCAAACTGCTCCACATTTACTAGCTATGTGTAGGTGCAGAGAATTTTTCTAAAATTATATGCACCAAATTATGCCACCTACATTAATAGGTGCCCTCTATGCCATCAGCGTGCTGGTCGGTACACTGGTAAAATTAGACTGTGGCCTACAATGTAAATGACACCCAGCAGACAAACTCTTTGCCTGTTCCGTTTGTGATTGTAACTAATAGATTGAAGAAACAGACCTGGACAGGGTCCGTGGCTGAAGCCCCCTAGGACCCTCTTGTTGTGGGAGCTCTTGGGGCACTGCCCTCACTAGGATCCAGCCCTGGTCAGAAGACTGTGGTTGTAACAAAGTAGCCATGAATAGAAAGAACTATCCCAATGTGACAACAATGTAACAGCATGACTGGAGTGAGCACACCCGTCCATGGGTCATGTCTGAAACTGCAGCTCAGCTCCACTGAAGTGACTATGTTGTAGTACCGGACACAACCTGTAGAAAGCTGTGAGGGTATTTTAGGCAAAATCCTGGAATATTGCTTTAAATATTTCTTTCTCCTCTTTCTCTTACTTTTTCTACTAATCTCACTCTTCTTATTTTCTTTGTTATTCTTCACCTTCTACTTCTCCCTCTCATCTTTTGCTTTCATCCTCTTCTCCTTTATCACTTTCCTTAATTTCCCTCTTTTACTTCTTCTGTTTGTCTTTCCTTCTTCTTTACCCGCTCCTTTTACAACCTCTTCACATCCTCCACCTTATCCTTCTCCCTCATCTCATCTTTCTCCTTCTTCTGCACCTCCTCCTTATGATTCTCTTTCCCCTCCTCCTTATCCATCTCCTCCACCTCATCCTTCACTTCCTCATTATCATTCTCGTTTATCTCTCCTTATCCTTATCCTCCACCTCCTTCTTCTTTACCCCTCCTTCTTTACTTGTTCCTTACCCACCTTTTTCATCTCCCTTATATCATTCTCCTTCACGTCCTCCTTATTTGTGTCCTTTACCACCTACTTATCCTTCACCTCATCCATCTCCTTCACCTCCTCTTTATCCTTCTGTCACCTCCTCCCTATCGATTTCTGTCACCTTCTTCTTATCTTTCTCCCTTACCTCCTCCTTATCCTTCTTTCACCTCCTTCTAATCAGTCTCCTTTACCATCTCCTTATTCTTCTCCTTCCTCCTGACACTTTTCCTTCATCACCTGCCGCTTTTTTTTAATTTAAATTTATCTAGCTACCAAATAAATTATGTCACATGTTATGCACCTTATACTGAAAGTTTTAGGATTTATCTCTGACTCTCAGGCATTAAAACGTAATAACTTATTATATCTCATCCTGTTCATTCATAGGGTGACCGTGGACAACCTGGCCTGGATGGAGACCCTGGAGTGAAGGTGAAAATTACAAGAATATAACTACTATAATACTGTGCCTATGTACAAGAATATAACTACTATAATACTGCCTCCTATGTACAAGAATATAACTACTATAATACTGCTCCTATGTACAAGAATATAACTACTATAATACTGCTCCTGTGTACAAGAATATAACTACTATAATACTGCTCCTATGTACAAGAATATAACTACTATAATACTGCTCCTATGTACAAGAATATAACCACTATAATACTGCTACTATGTACAAGAATATAACTGCTATAATACTGCTACTATGTACAAGAATATAACTACTATAATACTGCCTCCTATGTACAAGAATATAACTACTATAATACTGCTCCTTATGGTACAAGAATATAACTACTATAATACTGCCTCCTATGTAACAAGAATATAACTACTATAATACTGCTCCTATGTACAAGAATATAACTACTATAATACTGCTCCTATGTACAAGAATATAACTACTATAATACTGCTCCTATGTACAGAATATAACTCTATAATACTGCTCCTATGTACAAGAATATACCACTATAATACCTGCCTCCTATGTACAAGAATATAACTACTATAATACTGCCTCCTATGTACAAGATATAACTACTATAATATGCCTCCTATGTACAAGAGATACTAACTACTATTAATACTGCCTCCTATGTACAAGAATATAACTCTGATAATACTGCCTCCTATGTACAAGAATATACTACTATAATACTGCCTCCTATGTACAAGAATATAACTACTATAATACTGCCTCCTATGTACAAGAATATAACTACTATAATACTGCTCCTATGTACAAGAATATAACTACTATAATACTGCTCCTATGTACAAGAATATAACTACTATAATACTGCTCCTATGTACAAGAATATAACTACTATAATACTGCTCCTATGTACAAGAATATAACTACTATAATACTGCTCCTATGTACAAGAATATAACTACTATAATACTGCTCCTATGTACAAGAATATAACTACTATAATACTGCTCCTATGTACAAGAATATACTACTATAATACTGCTCCTATGTACAAGAATATAACTACTATAATACTGCTCCTATGTACAAGAATATAACTACTATAATACTGCTCCTATGTACAAGAATAAACTACTATAATACTGCTCCTATGTACAAGAATATAACTACTATAATACTGCTCCTATGTACAAGAATATAACTACTATAATACTGCTCCTATGTACAAGAATATAACTACTATAATACTGCTCCTATGTACAAGAATATAACTACTATAATACTGCCTTCCTAGGTACAAGAATATCAACTACTGATAACTACTGCCTTCTATAGTACAAGAATATAACTACTATAATACTGCCCTCCGATGTACATAGAATATAACTACTCTATACTGCTCCTATGTACAAGGAATATAACCTACTATAACTACGGCCTTCCTACTAGTACAAGAATATAACTACTATAATACTGCCTCCTATGTACAAGAAATTAACTACTATATACTGCCTCCTATGTACAAGAAATATAAACTACTAGATACTGCCTCCTATGTACAAGAATATAACTACTATATATACTGCTCCTATGTACAAGAATATCACTCACTATAATACTGCTCCTATGTACAAGAATATAACTAATATAATACTGCCTCCTATGTACAGAACTATAGCCCTACTATAATACTGCCTCCTATGTAACAAGAATATCTTACTGCCTCCTATGTACAAGATATACTACTATATACTGGCCTCCTATGTACAAGAATATAACTACTATAATACTGCCTCCTACTGTACAAGGTGACTATAACTACTATAATACTGCCTCCTATGTAGCGAAGAATATACCTACTATAATACTGCTCCTATGACAGGAATATAACTACTATAATACTGCATCCTAATGTACAGAATATAACTACTATAAGCACTGCCTCCTATGTACAAGAATATAACTACTATAATACTGCTCCTATGTACAAGAATATAACCTACTATAACACTGCCTTCTATATACAAGAATATAACTACTATAATACTGCTCCTATGTACAAGAATATAACTACTATAATACTGCTCCTATGTACAAGAATATAACTACTATAATACTGCTCCTATGTACAAGAATATAACTACTATAATACTGCTCCTATGTACAGAATATAAGTACTATAAACTCTCTATATACAGAATATAAGCTACTATAATACTGCCTCCTAGTACAAGATATAACTACCTATAATACTGCCTCCTCTGTACAAGAATATAACTACTATAATACTGCTCCTATGTACAAGAATATAACTACTATAATACTGCCTCTATTGTACAAGAATATAACTACTATAATACTGCTCCTATGTACAGAATATAACTACTATAATACTGCCTCCTATGTACAAGAATATAACTACTATAATACTGCCTCCTATGTACAAGAATATAACTAATATAATACTGCCTCCTATGTACAAGAATATAACTACTATAATACTGCTCCTATGTACAAGAATATAACTACTATAACTACTGCTCCTATGTACAAGAATATAACTACTATAATACTGCTCCTATGTACAAGAATATAACTACTATAATACTGCTCCTATGTACAAGAATATAACTACTATAATACTGCTCCTATGTACAAGAATATAACTACTATAATACTGCTCCTATGTACAAGAATATAACTACTATAATACTGCTCCTATGTACAAGAATATAACTACTATAATACTGCTCCTATGTACAAGAATATAACTACTATAATACTGCTCCTATGTACAAGAATATAACTACTATAATACTGCTCCTATGTACAAGAATATAACTACTATAATACTGCTCCTATGTACAAGATATAACTACTATAATACTGCTCCTATGTACAAGAATATAACTACTAAATACTGCTCCTATGTACAAGTATAACTACTATAATACTGCTCCTATGTACAAGAATATAACTACTATAATACTGCTCCTATGTACAAGAATATAACTACTATAATACTGCTCCTATGTACAAGAATATATACTATAATACTGCTCCTATGTACAAGAATATAACTATAATACTGCTCCTATGTACAAGAATATAATACTATAATACTGCTCCTATGTACAAGAATATAACTACTATAATACTGCTCCTATGTACAAGAATATAACTACTATAATACTGCTCCTATGTACAAGAATAAACTACTAATACTGCTCTATGTACAAGAATATAACTACTAATACTGCTCCTATGTACAAGAATATAACTACTATAATACTTCCTATGTACAAGAATATAACTACTATATAATACTGCTCCTATGTACAAGAATATAACTACTATAATACTGCTCCTATGTACAAGAATATAACTACTATAATACTGCTCCTATGTACAAGAATATAACTACTATAATACTGCTATGTACAAGAATATAACTACTATAATACTGCTATGTACAAGAATATAACTACTATAATACTGCTCCTATGTACAAGAATATAACTACTATAATACTGCTCCTATGTACAAGAATATAACTACTAATACTGCTCCTATGTACAAGAAGAATATAACTACTATAATACTGCTCCTATGTACAAGAATATAACTACTATAATACTGCTCCTATGTACAAGAATATAACTACTATAATACTGCCTATGTACAAGAATATAACTACTATAATACTGCTCCTATGTACAAGATAAACTACTATAATACTGCTCCTATGTACAAGAATATAACTATAATACTGCTCCTATGTACAAGAATATAACTACTATAATACTGCCTATGTACAAGAATATAACTACTATAATACTGCTCCTATGTACAAGAATATAACTACTATAATACTGCTCCTATGTACAAGAATATAACTACTAATACTGCTCCTATGTACAAGAATATAACTACTATAATACTGCCTCCTATGTACAAGAATATAACTACTATAATACTGCTCCTATGTACAAGAATATAACTACTATAATACTGCTCCCTTTATAAAATATGTATTGATCTGAACCTTTCGATGTAGCTATTGATCAGTATAAGGTTTCTGTATATTTATTGTGTTTCATTTTACAGGGAGATCGAGGTTCTCAAGGATTTCAAGGGCTTAAGGTCAGTAAATGATAATGACTTATCGTATAGGGCGCTTTAAGGGGTGTAGCTAAGGGGTCATGGGTCTTGGTGCAAGAGTTCTGCTTGGTGATCCCTTCCCTCAGTGCTTTGTGGCAAGGGGCAGGGGTGCACCTAGCCTTTCGGCTGCCTGAGGTAGAAACTAAAATGCCCCCCCCCCCCCCTGCCAATTTATCAATCTAACCCCTTCCCTCCAGCCCTACTGTTAAAGACATACTTGGAAAACATTACATACAGCGCCACATATGTACCTCTTCCATCCAGTGATGTAGACGTTCTCTTTCCTCTTCTCCATTTAGACCACCATAATGATTTCTTTCAGCCATCTCTTGTCTCTCAGAGTTTGACAGACATCTTAATTTCCTACTTTTCCATTATTCTCCCATCTTCTGAACATCCCACCCTGCCACCCCCAATACTGTGCCCGCTGTGCTCCCTAATACTATACTGCAGAAACAGATAATATTGGCACACAGTGCCCTAAAAATAACTACGCCAGGCAAATATTGTCCCTGACATTAATACAATCCCCCCAAATATCAGACCTCAGATCAGATCTCTATTAGACCTCCATTGAAAGGTAAACAAGTGGGTGAACAAATAGGGGGAGAGAAGACAGTCTCTCACCTGATGGAGTTGTGCTTGGTGCACAATTACCAAAACCTCATGTCAGATATTTAGATCCTCGCTGCTGCACGTCCTAAACGCTTCCCGTTTCCTAAGTAAGGGCTTCACAACGGTTATATGTACCTACCGGAATATGATCAATCGGCGTGATTTCATGGCATTCCAACTTCCCATCATGTTGAAAGACGCAATGTCTGGAAAGACCATGTTTCAAATATTTCTTTCTGATGATGCATCTATGCTGATTTAGCCTTTCGAGTCAGGCTTGGGTGGTGCGTCCCACGTACTGCATACCACAGATGCAGTCCACCAACTATATCACGTATTCAGATTTGCAATTTAAGGAATATTTAATTGGACTGAAATGTTACCTTATTATGACTTATTATTGTGGAGTAGCATTGGCACCTAATGGCCCAACATTTGGAACTTCCCTTACTATCAGGTTTGGGGGTATTCAGACTGGGGTTATATTGTTTTAATCTGCTTGAAGCCTTTAAAACCTTTGAGCCCCCTTTAGATCTCCATGTCAGACCCCACCATATCAGTCTTTAGATCAGACCCCGTTTAAATCTACATGTCGGAACCCCCATATCAGACCTCAGATCAAACTCCCTTTAGACCTCCCTGTGAGACCCTCATATCAGACCCCCTTTAAGACCTCAATATCAGACCTCGGAACCCCCATATCAGACCTCGGTCCTGAGGATCAGGACTCCATGGCAGACAACACCCCCCCCCCCCCTTTATCAGACCTCGCTCCCCCCCCCCCCCCTCATGCAGAATAGTGACTGCAGTGCATCTTATAAAGCAAAAAAAAGGCAACCCCTATAGCTACACCACTGGGCGCTCTGATTGTGCCATACATAATCGCTCTAACCCTTGGTTTACAAGTACTGGATGTATTTAGAAGCCTCAGCATTACTTACTGTTGTACCGATTACATGTGTTGAAAATCTCGTTACTCAGTTACTTCATATAACGCTAATTGCCTCCCATTTTTAACATTGCAGGGAAATCCAGGACAAAACGGTCAGCCAGGTCCATCCGGACCCTCGGTAAGTCTAAGGCCTCTTTCAGACGGGCGTTGCGGGAAAATGTTCGGGTGCGTTGCGGGAACACACGCGATTTTTCTGTGTGAGTGCAAAACATTGTAATGCGTTTTGCACTCGTGTGAGAAAAATTGCTCATGTTTGGTACCCAAACCCGAACTTCTTCACAGAAGTTCTGGCTTGGGATCGGTGTTCTGTAGATTGTATTATTTTCCCTTATAACATGGTTATAAGGGAAAATAATAGCATTCTGAATACAGACTGCAGAGTACAATAGCGCTGGAGGGGTTAAAATAAAAAATAAAAAATTAACTCACCTTAGTCCACTTGATCGCGATGCCAGCATCTCCTTTTGTCTTCATCTTAGCTGTGTGCAGCAACAGGACCTGTGGTGACATCACTCCGGTCATCACATGGTCCATCACATGATCTTTTACCATGGTGATGGACCATGTGATGGACCATGTGATGATCGGAGTGACGTCACCACAGGTCCTGTTACTGCACACAGCTAAGATGAAGACAGAAGGAGATGCCGGCATCGCGATCAAGTGGACTAAGGTGAGTTTAATTATTTATTTATTTTAACCCCTTCAGCGCTATTGTACTATGCAGTCTGTATTCAGAATGCTATTATTTTCCCTTATAACCATGTTATAAGGGAAAATAATAATGATCGGGTCTCCATCCTGATCGTCTCCTAGCAACCATGCGTGAAAATCGCACCGCATCCGCACTTGCTTGCGGATGCTTGCGATTTTCACGCAACCCCATTCATTTCGATGGGGCCTGCGCTTACGTGAAAAACGCAGAATATAGAGCATGCTGCGATTTTCACGCAACGCATAAGTGATGCGTGAAAATCACCGCTCATGTGCAAAGCCCCATAGAAATGAATGGGTCGGAATTCAGTGCGGATGCAATGCGTTCAACTCACGCATCGCATCTGCGCGGCCTAAGGATTCCCCCCCCCACTTTATATAATTTGGAAATCATTTTACTACATTGCTCCACCCTCTACCCCTCCCCCATCATATTATCTCTTTGAGACATCATGTCCATGTAAAGAAGGACACCCCATATACCAGTGCGGGGGAGAGGAGGTGTACCACCCAGAGCACCAGTTACTCCCACATATAGGACGGACCCAGGCTCCTCTTGGCCGCCTTCTTTCCCTCTATCATACTTTGGGTTCTTCTGTGCCTATTACAAACTGGATCCACGTCATTAATTCATATTCTGCAATGGTGGAGAGGAGACTAATCATTTTATATTCTTATTCCTAACAGGGGCCTTTAGGACCGGCGGGGCCACAAGGAGAAAAGGTTGGTGGTGGAACTGATTTTGGTGCCATCTGGAGAAGTCCTAAAATATGTCTGCACTGAGATATAGGATTCACCTAAGTGCCATAGAAAGTTCCTATTCCTATATTTGCACAATTATATGAGTAATGCACTGTATAGCATCCTTATGTGGGACCTTTTGGGCCCCTATAGGCTCAGGGGCCTGGTTGTAGCAGGAGCCTCTGTACCCCATGTCATTGCACCCATCTGTGCCCTCAGTCCTAATGCGACTGGCGGGTAGAGATCTAGAATTGACACCCACTGGCATCCTATAGGTCATTGCTCCCCATCCTGTGGCTCTCCAGCTGTTGCAAAACTACAATCCCCATCATGCCCTGATAGCTTACAGATTTCTAATATAACACAATATATATCATTTTAGGGTGCCCAAGGAGCTCCGGGGGAGCCTGGCACATCGGTGAGTAACTTTCTTACTTACGTACTATGCCGTTATAGCATACGCCAGACATTCACGGCCATTATCTATGCTTCCGTTCCAGGTTTCCACTGCGGCTGGGATGAAAGGAGAAAAGGTGAGGAGATGAAGGCGATGAACACTAGGATAGATTGTAATTACCAATCTGTGGTAATGACAAAAATCGTCCACTAGATGTCACTGTTTGCAATGGACATTTCTTTGTAATAATGGCAATCACAACCCATTATAACATTGTGTCCTTTCCTCAGGGCGATCGTGGTCTGCAGGGGATCGGGGGTCCAAAAGGCTCAAGAGGTGACCCAGGAGAGAAAGGCGAGAGAGTAAGTGCCTACCATCGCACAGATTTATTGTCGCTTTCCAGACCAAGACTATGCAACAACTTTTCTTTATGTGTGATTAGGGTCCGGAAGGATTCGGCTCTCCTGGGCAGCCGGGAGCTAAAGGAGAAGCAGGGGATAGGGTAAGTGTGATGCCATGGAAGACCGCTGGCCTATGGAGCTTCCAGGAATTGGAAGAAGACAAACGAGTCAAGGTATCATTGTAAGGCTTCTCTAATCTGGGATTTGGCCAATTTTAATGTTTTGTTTGCTTTTTATTAGGGACCCATGGGTCCGGCTGGAAGAGCAGGTCCAAAGGTACGATAATCTTTTAATCTATATTTTATTATATTTGGTAAACTTACGCAAAACCGAGAGTGAAAAGCTGCGCATACATCCGACCAGAGAAGACAATCATTAAGGATCTTAAAGACTCCAGAAAAAGCGCCACCCCTCTCCGAGTCACTATGTCTGGTATTGCAGCGTAGTCCCCTGTTCACTTGGATGGGATGCTATTAAAAAAAGAACCTGTCAGCAGGATCAACCAGACACATCATCTGGTAGGGTTGATTCTGCAGATCAAAACGACATCTGTCTTGTGAAAATCAGTTGAAGCGTTGCCGAGGGAAAAAAGACTTCTATTCTTTATGCAAATTAGGGGTTCAGTGCACAGAGAGGCGGGCCTAACCCTTCAGTGCACAAAGAGGCGGGCCTAACCCTTCAGTGCACCGCAGCTTTCCAGTGTTGGCCACGCCTCTCACAAAATCAACCCTACGGCGCTGAATGCCTAATGATAGGGTTGATCCCTCTGGCGGGTGCTGTTTAAGTGTCATTTCTTCTGGAAGAAAGCAGCCATATTTTCTAATCCTATAAATTCATTTAAAATTTTTGGAAGATAATGCAGTTTTTGAAATGAGGTACCTAGGGCCCTCCAGGGAAATTTAGGGCCCACCAGCTCTACACTACAGGACATGTTCCCATTCAAAGGCTGCATCATTAATAAGGGCTAATAGATTGTTTGTCAGATAGCCAAAAACCCAGCTGCTGCAGAACCTCATGGGCAGTATTGGGGTTGCCCCACCAATGGACCATCTGGCCCAATTGGAGGCACGATATGGGAGAATTATCAGACAAGATGATGACACATTGTACACAACGTCTTATCATTATGGACTTTTTCCGCAGGGAGAACCCGGCGATTCGGGGCAGAATGGAGAACCCGGAAAGCAAGGTCCTCCAGGACAAATTGGGCTTCGGGGCAAAGAAGGAGAAAAAGGAGACAAGGGAGAAGAAGGGACGCCGGTAAGCCCGATATCCAGCACCCGTGAAGCCGGTCTGATGGGGGACACCGATGATAATAATTCTTTCTGTCGTCTCGCAGGGAGAATCGGGTATTTCAGGCAGGAACGGAGAAAGGGGCCCAAGGGTAAGTGAGATCCGTGCTGCTCCATTTCTCGTTACATTGTAAGTCCCGCTTCTTCAAGACAATCCTTTGCTTTGTATGACTTTTTGTACTTTCAATTACCAGGGTCTTCCAGGAGTAAGAGGCAACCCAGGAGAGAAGGGGGATCCAGGAGAACCTGGGGAGACAGGGAGAGACGTAAGTAATGGGACCCACATGCGCTTAGTGCTCAGTTGTTTCCTTTCACTGACAGCAAACAGTGATTTTCAAAAGTGTTGGGAACTGAAACTTCTCAAAAATGGGGTTGGGTGTCCATTAAATATCATTTATTACTATGGCACCATCTGGTGTTCATTTATTTACATAGCATGGTGCCACCTGATGTTCACCTACATAATATGGTGGCACCTGGTGTTCAGGTACTTACACAGTATGGCGCCACCTGATGTTCATTTTCTTAAATAGAATGATGCCACCTAGTGTTCCTTTAATTACATAATATGGTGGCACCTGGTGTTCAGGTACTTACACAGTATGGCGCCACCTGATGTTCAGGTACTTACACAGTGTGGCGCCACCTGATGTTCATTTTCTTAAATAGAATGACGCCACCTAGTGTTCCTTTAATTACATAATATGGTGGCACCCGGTGTTCAGGTACTTACACAGTATGGCGCCACCTGATGTTCACTTACTTACATAGTATGGCGTCACCTGGTGTTCACTTACTTACATAGTATGGCGTCACCTGGTGTTCATTTAATTACATAATATAGGGCCACATGGTGTTCAGTTACTTAAAGGATAACTGTCACACTTAGACCCTAATTTCAATTTTCATATATGTAGTTACTAATAACATGATATTCCAGAATCAGTTACTATTAGACTGACTTACCCCATATTTAATAAGATTCTGCCCTTAGCAACCAGTCTGCATAAAACTGCAATTTCACTATTCAGTTAAGATGGCCGCCACTGCCCTCACCCTGAGGCTAATCCCGCCTGCCCTCACTAGCCAGTAACAATAGTCCCCCAAAAGTGTCAGTAACCACAGCCCTCCCCCTAAAGGGTTAATCTCCTGCAGCACAGAGGGGTCCTCTTACCACATGTTGCTTTCATTTATACACTGAGCAGACGGCAGATCTCCCTTCCCTTGTCTGCGCTGCTCCAACTCTGCATTCTCCAGCTCTGCTGAGTGAGGGAGCATCTGCCAAGCGCAGGGACAGGGAGAAGTGCACACAGCCCAGGCACTGTTATCAGCTGCTGGGGAGGACCTGGCTGTAATCATTTACTTACAGTCCCTGGCTGTCTGTAATGTGACCTTGCACACAGCGTGCTTCTGCGTCCTCCGTCCTTCAACAGAGAGACGGACCCTGCCTAGCAACACATAGACGGACCCTGCCTAGCAACACATAGACGGACCCTGCCTAGCAACACATAGACGGACCCTGCCTAGCAACACATAGACGGACCCTGCCTAGCAACACATAGATGGACCATGCCTAGCAACAGATAGACGGACCATGCCTAGCAACACATAGACGGACCATGCCTAGCAACACATAGACAGACCATGCCTAGCAACACATAGACGGACCATGCCTAGCAACAGATAGATGGACCCTGCCTAGCAACAGATAGACGGACCATGCCTAGCAACAGATAGACGGACCATGCCTAGCAACACATAGACGGACCCTGCCTAGCAACACATAGACGGACCATGCCTAGCAACACATAGACGAACCATGCCTAGCAACACATAGACGGACCATGCCTAGCAACACATAGACGGACCATGCCTAGCAACCCTATTTTAAGCACAGGTAAAAGTAGGCAGTACAGGGAACAAAACTGTGGAATTAAGGGGTAATTGAATACACAGTGAAAAGTTGAAATAGGGCCACCAAGGAGATATTAATCACCACAATCCAATACTCCAAAAAATATATATATGACAGTTATACTTTAAATAGTATGGAGGCATCTGGTGTTCATATACTTACATATTATGGCGCCACTTGGTGTTCATAATGTATAGTGCAGGTCCTCCTAATGACCTGAGTGCTGGCGGACATGCATCCTCAGTCACTCTCCCCACTGCAAGGTCTCTGTATAGTGATATTCTGTCCACTGCATGGCAGCCAATAGAAATAGTTCTCTTCCTGGCTCGTCAGGAGTCTTGGTAGTAACATGGCAGTGCAGCTGAAAAGACTCCTTCTACAGTAAGAAGGGACTATATTGTCAGCTGCCAGAGGAGGAAGGAGACTAATTCTGGTCAGAGGCAAAAAGTATAAGGTTTTTTTTTTTATGTTATAAACACTGAAAATGTATCATTTTAGGACATTGTTCTGAAAATAATTTATGGGATAACCTCTGCAGGATTAAAGGGGTTTCTCTTCTTAGACATTCAAGACAGATCGAGGTGGAGAGTGAATGCAGATGTGGCAGTGTTTGTTCGCAGATCATGTCCTTTGAAATATGTAAACTGTAGTCATTGTATGAAAATCAGTTTTATTTTTCTAGGGGAGCCCCGGCGCTGGTGGCAGTAAAGGCGAACGCGGTGACTCCGTAAGTAAGACGCTCCATACTGATCCCATAGACTGAGGAGCAACTGCATTATATATCATTTCAGTCCATGCTCAGTCATACAGTGTCCAGATTTATTAATTGATTATTTTATTATTGTAGGGGCCCCAAGGACTTCAAGGACCCCCAGGAAAACCAGTAAGATAAAAAAAATAAAAAATGTATTAACTTATTTACTCCCATAATGAAACATGTGAAGTCAATGGCGGTCACTGGTTTAAATTGAAATGTAATTGATTTTTTTTTTTTTTTTTAGGGTACCATTGAGTCTATGGTTCCGGGACTGAAAGGTGACAAGGTGAGTGTGAATGGTGGTGTGTTACACGTGGTGTCGGTAAAATTGACTGCTTTATAGCCATTTCCCTACTTTTCAACAATAGAAACTTTCTAAAGTTTCTGCAGTGCGACAAGCGTGCACATTAACACCGCCGTTCCTGATGTCACATTAAACAGAATGGGCCCTTTAAATAGTTCATAATAACACTGTAGTAGAAGGATCCATTGCACCTAGGGGGCCGGAAAGTAACGTGGTAAATAAGCAAGGACAGAGCTAGACAACAGGGAGCCTATGCAAGAATATTATTGGCTCCTTTGCAACTGTCCCTAACATTTTGCAAACTTACAATTGTTAGCAAGAAGTGAGTAAAATTAATAAATTATCTATTATCATGGAGACACATAGGTTTGCATATGAGCTGAATACACAATACACAAGAGATGCTTTAAAAACTATTTGCAAAGTTTTATTTTTATTATAGATGCCAGCAATAAAAAACATTGGTTGCATTGACAGACATAGCTTTTAAAGGGGTTATCTCATGAATGATGAAAGAAATAAAAATCTAATGTGATATAGGACATAAGTCTTTTTATAGCAAAGCTAGAACCAGCCCTGTACCTCACATGGATCAAGAAATCTCAATTTTTATTGCTGCAATTGATCTGCTAGATTTATTTCAACCTGGCAGCTCAGGGGGCGTTTCCTTTCTGCTGGAGCTCTCTCCCGATCGCAGCTCAGGGAGGGTGTGTCCTTTCTGCTCCAGCTTTCTCCCTGTCACAGCTCAAGGGCGTGTCCTTTCTCGGGGGGGGGGGGGGGTGTTCTTTCTGCTGCAGCTCTCTCGCTGTAAGGGCTCATTCAAATGACTGTATGAACGGATCCGCACCCATTCCGCAATTTTTGCGGAAGATCTGCGGATCTATTAATTTTTTATGGGCCCTCAAAAGATGCGGAAGGCACACCGTGTGCTGTCCGCATCCGTTATTCCCTACTGTGGCTCCGCAGAAAAGATAGAACATGTCCTATTCTTGTGGACAAAAAAAATTTGATTTTCTATTATGGTTGCGGCCATGTGCGGTCCGCAAATTGCCGGTATCCGTGTTTTGCAGATCCGCATTTTGCAAAGCATTACGGCCGTCTGTCACAGATTCTAACAGCAGATCAGGCTGGTGGCAGTACTTCAAGCATGGAGCTGAGCATGTGCGACCACCTCAGATGTTACTGAGGTGGACAGAGAGACAAGGAAAAGAGCAGGTGGCGATATACAGATAGATTTTATTAAATAACTCAGTGGCTGTCCCAAATGATTAATTGCATGCAATTACAAAAGTATTCAGATCCAGGTTCTGGTTTTAAAAATGTAGACTGCTGTTCGCAGGGCAGCCACCTTTAATAATTGTGTGGGTCCCATTGGCTGTCTCTTTTCCTAGTCTGTGGGGATCTTGCGGTGTGATCCTAATCTGTATTTAATATGTACATTTAGGGTGATGCGGGTGACCCCGGAGAACATGGGATGAAAGGCCTGAAGGGGGAAGCTGGTGTAAACGGTCTTCCTGGAGAGCGGGTGAGTCTGTTTATTATCTCATATTCTATCGTTCTATATTTATAACTCTTTTTGTTATACTGCCTTCTTATTGAAAATATTTATAATCAGAAATAACACAGTGTTTCCTTTTACAAAGGGTTTGGAAGGAACCAGAGGGCCACCTGGAAGTCGGGTGAGATTTTGTTTTAAACCTAAATCTTCCATAATCTGCATTTGCTGTGCAGTCAGCAAAATGTATTACCCCGTTATCAGCTATTTTAAAACTAGTCATTTAACTTTATTTGTCCCTATTTTGCAGGGGGATACTGGAGATCGCGGCGCTCCAGGTGACAAGGTATGCAGCCAGATTTACATTTGTGCCAATAAACACATATGGACCACAGAAGATATGTTGGTGTTCCCTTCCCATAGATTCAAGTACATGGTCAACTGGCATCGGCTATTTGGTAAAATCAAGGGATCCTGTTGATCAGGGTTTACACTGATGTCCTTCATTCCACCGGATCCTGTGCTAATAACATCCAGATTCCCAGTGGCATGAAGCGCATTAGCTGAGCCTATAAGCTGCACTGTACAGAAACCATAGTCTCTGACTGTTGTGTGCAATCCTCAAGTCCATCGCAGGCCACCCCGTATAATTTTTGTTCTGTCCATTTAAGGGTGAACGTGGACCTCCAGGAAGTGATGGAAGAAATGGATTTGATGGAAAACCGGGACAACCAGGGACACCAGGACTGAGAGTGAGCGTGAAACAATGCTTAAATGATGTTTTAATTATTTCAATATATGTGCCAACTGGGCATTAGTGATGAGCGGCAGGTCCCATATTGGAATTCGCAATATTTCGCGAATATTCGCTAGAATATTTGTTTCATATTCGCATTCAAGATTATTTTCGCTATTGCGATTAATCTAAAATGTAAAAAATCACATAATGCAAAGTTGATCCAAAAAAATATATAGCAGTAAATATAGTGCTATATATTCGTTTTAAGACTATTCGTCATATTCTAAAACAAGAATATATAGCAATATAGCGAATATTCGAGAAAATACAAACAGAGCAATTTAGCTAATATAGTGCTCTAATGTTTTTTTAATAGTGTACATTTTTTCCAAATCTGAAGTTCAGAAGAGAAAAAAAAAATAAGACTATAAAAAGAAGATGATAGCAACTTTATTAGTTAAATTGCTCTATATTTGTATTTAGCAAATATTCGCTATATTGCTATATATTCTTGTTTTAGAATATGACAAATATAAAAAAAAATGAATATATAGCGAATATATTCGTTATTTAGAATATTCGCCTTTTTTTTCAACCTGTACAGTTGTTCAGCATACTCCTCCCAGACAAGCGTCCCCGTCACCATGGGAACACCTGTGGGTTAGAATATACCATCGGATCTGAGTTTTCATGATCGCAGGGAAAACTCAGATCCGATAGAATGCCATTACGTTATTCATTTAGTCATAATAGAAGTCTTTGGGCTGCATAATGGATCCGTTCCGTTTCCGTTATGCAGGGGAGTCCTCCTTACTGCATAATGTAATGCCCGCTATGCAGGCTATAGACTTCTATTATGACTGAAAGCCTCTAAATGCATTCCGCTATGCATTCTGTCATAGAATTGCGTTATGGTTCGTGGTAACGGAATCCATAACGCAATTCACCTTTTACCAGTAAACGAAGAGTGAACAAATTTTTTAATATGAAATTCGCTCATCTCTAATAACGATCAATTTAATTCTTCTCCTTACAAATAAAAATTACTACTATAACACCACCTCCTATGTACAAGAATGTAACTACTATAATACTTCTCCTATGTACAAGAATATAACTACTATAATACTGTTCCTATGTACAAGAATATAACTACTATAATACTGCTTCTATGTACAAGAATATAACTACTATAATACTGCTCCAATGTACAAGAATATAACTACTATAATACTGCTCCTATGTATAAGAATATATCTACTATAATACTGCTCCTATGTACAAGACTATACTACTATAATACTGCTCCTATGTACAAGAATATAACTACTATAATACTGCTCCTATGTACAAGAATATAACTACTATAATACTGCTCCTATGTACAAGAATATATCTACTATAATACTGCTCCTATGTACAAGAATATAACTACTATAATACTGCTCCTATGTACAAGAATATAACTACTATAATACTGCTCCTATGTACAAGAATATAACTACTATAATACGGCCTCCTATATACAAGAATATAACTACTATAATACTGCCTCCTATGTACAAGAATATAACTACTGTAATACTGCTCCTATGTACAAGAATATAACTACTATAATACTGCTCCTATGTACAAGAATATAACTACTATAATACTGCTCCTATGTACAAGAATATAACTACTATAATACTGCCTCCTATGTACAAGAATATAACTACTATAATACTGCTCCAATGTACAAGAATATAACTACTATAATACTGCTCCTATGTATAAGAATATATCCACTATAATACTGCTCCTATGTACAAGAATATAGCTACTATAATACTGCTCCTATGTACAAGAATATAACTACTATAATACTGCTCCTATGTACAAGAATATAACTACTATAATACTGCTCCTATGTACAGGAATATAACTACTATAATACTGCCTCCTATGTACAAGAATATAACGACTATAATACTGCTCCTATGTACAAGAATATAACTACTATAATACTGCTCCTATGTACAGGAATATAACTACTATAATACTGCTCCTATGTACAAGAATATAACTACTATAATACTGCCTCCTATATACAAGAATATAACTACTATAATACTGCCTCCTATGTACAAGAATATAACTACTATAGCCCATTGGGAATCTTGCACGCCATCCCGCTTTCTGAAAATCTGGTCACCCTGGAAGACATATAGGAAGTTTCCTTGACGGAGCTGGGAAAACTCCCCAAACCCCCCCCCCTTCCTCCCCCTCTCTTTTCCTCTTATTTGTGTTATATTTGATTTTTATTGTCTGTCACATCTGATGTTTCATTTGGTACAACATGTGTTTCACTGACATGCAATTGTGGTCACGTCCATGGACGATTTGTGGTTATGCCTTACCAGTAATGCTACAATGGTATGTGATTGATTGTTATGCCTCATTCTTTGAATAAAAAGAAATTTGGTTAAGAATATAACTACTATAATACTGCTCCTATGTACAAGAATATAACTACTATAATACTGCCTCCTATGGACAAGAATATAACTACTATAATATTGCTCCTATGTACAAGAATATAACTACTATAATACTGCTCCTATGTACAAGAATATAACTACTATAATACTGCTCCTATGTACAAGAATATAACTACTATAATATTGCTCCTATGTACAAGAATATAACTACTATAATACTGCTCCTATGTACAAGAATATAACTACTATAATACTGCTCCTATGTACAAGGATATAACTACTATAATACTGCTCCTATGTACAAGAATATAACTACTATAATACTGCTCCTATGTACAAGAATATAACTACTATAATATTGCTCCTATGTACAAGAATATAACTACTATAATACTGCTCCTATGTACAAGAATATAACTACTATAATACTGCTCCTATGTACAAGGATATAACTACTATAATACTGCTCCTATGTACAAGAATATAACTACTATAATACTGCTCCTATGTACAAGAATATAACTACTATAATACTGCTCCTATGTACAAGAATATAACTACTATAATACTGCTCCTATGTACAAGAATATAACTACTATAATACTGCCTCCTATGGACAAGAATATAACTACTATAATATTGCTCCTATGTACAAGAATATAACTACTATAATACTGCTCCTATGTACAAGAATATAACTACTATAATACTGCTCCTATGTACAAGAATATAACTACTATAATATTGCTCCTATGTACAAGAATATAACTACTATAATACTGCCTCCTATGTACAAGAATATAACTACTATAATACTGCCTCCTATGTACAGGAATATAACTACTATAATACTGCTCCTATGTATAAGAATATAACTACTATAATACTGCTCCTATGTACAAGAATATAACTACTATAATACTGCTCCTATGTACAAGAATATAACTACTATAATACTGCTCCTATGTACAAGAATATAACTACTATAATACTGCCTCCTATGTACAAGAATATAACTACTATAATACTGCCCCTATGTACAAGAATATAACTACTATAATACTGCCTCCTATGTACAAGAATATAACTACTATAATACTGCCTCCTATGTACAAGAATATAACTACTATAATACTGCTCCTATGTACAAGAATATAACTACTATAATACTGCTCCTATGTACAAGAATATAACTACTATAATACTGCTCCTATGTACAAGAATATAACTACTATAATACTGCCTCCTATGTACAAGAATATAACTACTATAATACTGCTCCTATGTACAAGAATATAACTACTATAATACTGCTCCTATGTACAAGAATATAACTACTATAATACTGCTCCTATGTACAAGAATATAGCTACTATAATACTGCTCCTATGTACAAGAATATAACTACTATAATACTGCCTCCTATGTACAAGAATATAACTACTATAATACTGCTCCTATGTACAAGAATATAACTACTATAATACTGCTCCTATGTACAAGAATATAACTACTATAATACTGCTCCTATGTACAAGAATATAACTACTATAATACTGCTCCTATGTACAAGAATATAACTACTATAATACTGCCTCCTATGTACAAGAATATAACTGCTATAATACATTTTTATAACATAGGGTGATGCCGGGAAACAGGGAGATCCAGGTCGAGATGTGAGTATTTGCAAGTCTCTGTCATGTGATACCTGTTTCCTTTTTTCCCTTTTCCTTTTGTTTTATTCCTATGAGTTATCTGTTACAGGGTCTTCCAGGACTAAGAGGAGAGCAAGGACCCCCTGGACTAATCGGACCAGCTGGACCACCAGGAGTACCGGTAAGTTGTCATTGGTGGGAAAGTCTGGTTGCCCATAGCAACCAATCAGAGCTCAGCTTTCATTTTAAATCTTCAAGGCTTATAATTATGATTTGTTTTCTTTCTTTTATTTTTCATGAAAAAGGGAAAACCCGGAGATGATGGGAAGCCTGGTCTGAATGGTAAAAATGTGAGTAACCCTTTATTTTAAGGCTTTTCGGCAGTCTTACTTTCCGCCTTTTGTGTATGTTATTGGTTATAATCTCTTCTTGACTTTTAGGGGGAGGATGGTGCTCCTGGAGAAGATGGCAGGAAGGTGAGACAGTCTTGTAATGCACTTTGCTCAGGTTTATGGATTTTTCCATAAAATATTGGATTAAATTGTGGAGGAGATCAGCTACTACTCCCACCAGCAGATGTCTTCAGACATGCATACTACTGAAGATGAGACACTTTTTTTTCCCCCATCCTTTAGGGTGATAAAGGTGAAGCTGGTCCTCCAGGGAGAGACGTAAGTTTTGCTGAATATGTCGACTAGTTAAGACCTGGATGGACACATTAATATGCAGTACTCTTCTAAATGTATGGGGTGTGCTGGAAAAATCTTAAAAAACACATCAACTCAAAAATATTCTGCATTTGTAGTTTGTAGATTTTCTGTATGTCCCTCCCATGAGAATCTTTATCCAGCTGTTCCTAGGAGGAGCTTTATTGAAGTGAGCATTTAGTTATTTTATTTTAGTATTTGGGACTGTCAACAGGTAGAGCTTAAAAAGCCTCTGTCAGCATAATCAACTCTATTAAACCAGGCATACTGGTAGGGCTGATCATGCTGATTAAAATGATACCTATCTTTTGTCTGAACGATGAACAGCTGCACAGCGGTCTGTGTTTTTATGCATATGCAAATGAGCAAGATTGAGCACCAGGGGGCGGGACTGAATCCTTAAAGCACTGCTTTTGTAACACTGTGCTCTGCACACTCCCCCTGCTCCACTTGATTGATAGGGCTAGATATCAGCATGTTGAGGGCAGAGTTATGTCCTAGCATGTACATATCATATACATTACTTACTATAACCATGCCATGTTCAGAATAGAGATTTTCTACACTTAGAAAGCTAATACATATTACTGGTTTATTCGCAGACATAATATATGATTATAAAGAAACTAGTAATATTTATTAGCTTTCAAAGTATAGAAAACCACTATTTTCAATATGATAAGGATATAGCCTGGAGGTAAGTGGTCAGCTATGCATGTAGATGTCCCTGAGTCAAATCCCAGAAGTGAATTCTAGATTTTTTTTCTTCAGTCATCTTTTTATCTCCCTCATTTAATCCACAATAATAGGATATAGTCTTATCATATTTAGAATAGAGGGTTTCTATTCTTAGAAAGCTAATACATATAACTGGTGTCTTTATAATCATATATTGTGCCTGTTAATAAACAGTAATATGTATTAGAATAAAAAGGTAGCAGGCACACTCATGAATGGGATAAATATAATGGTCTTTATTTAGTTAAAATACTAGGTATATTAAAGTTGGGTAAATGTGTTAGAAAAAGAGGTGGGTGTGGTGGTCTGGACACTTGGTACGGGTGCCAGATGGGGGGGTGGCTGATATTAGGTGATCTTGGGATAATTCGTGGGGAACAAGAGGTAGAGCCTTTTGTGGCTGGCTCAAATAGGTGGGATAACTTTCCCAGTATTTGTGAAAAATATAGTGGTGTGAGATAAAAAAAATATAAAATAAAATAAAAATGGAAAAATGGGATAAAATGGAAAAATGTGTAGTCTTATATAGTATAGTTCGTCATCAGGTGGTCCCAAGGTAGCGCTAAAAATAAAAATTTAAAATGGTGGAGAGGTACTATACATTAGGTATGTAACATATTGTCCCATAAGTAGCGCTTAAAACAAAATTGCAGTAGATATAATGTGAGGTCTTGTATTTCTGGAAAGATATATGGTTCCTGTGGGGGAATTGGTGCTCTGGACCTCGTGGTCTCACGGGGGAAGCCGACAGCCGAGGAAGCTAACTGCAAGCAACAACTGGCCGGAGCACTGAAGGAAGACATCTCCACGTGGCGGGTAAGTGATCTCTGTACCCAAGACAGTGCGGGACGCCGCACCGAGGTCCAGAGCACCAATTCCCCCACAGGAACCATATATCTTTCCAGAAATACAAGACCTCACATTATATCTACTGCAATTTTGTTTTAAGCGCTACTTATGGGACAATATGTTACATACCTAATGTATAGTACCTCTCCACCATTTTAAACTTTTATTTTTAGCGCTACCTTGGGACCACCTGATGACGAACTATACTATATAAGACTACACATTTTTCCATTTTATCCCATTTTTCCATTTTTATTTTATTTTATATTTTTTTATCTCACACCACTATATTTTTCACAAATACTGGGAAAGTTATCCCACCTATTTGAGCCAGCCACAAAAGGCTCTACCTCTTGTTCCCCACGAATTATCCCAAGATCACCTAATATCAGCCACCCCCCATCTGGCACACGTACCAAGTGTCCAGACCACCACACCCACCTCTTTTTCTAACACATTTACCCAACTTTAATATACCTAGTATTTTAACTAAATAAAGACCATTATATTTATCCCATTTATGAGTGTGCCTGCTACCTTTTTATTCTAAATCTTCTCTTTTTGACTGGGTGAGTTAAAACCAGCAGTTCAGCACCTCAGCCATTCTACTGAACAGTCGAGCCGCCTTAATCCCACCTATCACAGTAATATGTATTAGCTTTCTAAACATAGAAAACAACAATTCTCTGTCCTCGCTATGCTGATGTCTAGCCCTGTCAATCAATTATAAGGGGGAGTATGCAGAGCACAGGGGGTGTTACAAAACCAGTGCTCCAAGGATTCAGACCCACCCTCTGGTGTTCCAAATAGCTCATTTGCATATAAATTAAATGCAGATATCTCTGCAGCTGTTTAACAAACAGGCAAAATAAATGTATTGTTTTAATCAGTATGAACAGTCCATTGTTTGGCCCATGATGATTGCATGATCTCTGGAAGTCCCTCCGCTGGGACCCCTACCGATCATGAGAACACAAGTTCCATGTCCCCTGTTGGAATGAAGCAGTGGTCACACATGTGCACTACCACCCCATTTAAAGTCAACGAGACTCATCAAGATAGTAGAGCGCTGTACTCACCAGTCTCATAGACATTGGATGCTAACAGGCATCATGGTCAGTTCTTGGTGGCCATCTCTGTTTTCTTATGCTGAGCTGAAATTAAATTTCTTTTACAGGGTCGTGATGGTACCAAAGGAGTTCAAGGAGAAGTAGGCCCACCAGGTCTAGCAGGGGTACCAGGGGTTCCAGGGCCACCAGGAATAGTTGGTGCTCCAGGACAGGTGCGTGCCTAATTGGTTCTATACCATTTGGCAGCCTAGCATACTAAGTGACCAGTAGACATTATATTTACCATCCCTGCTTTTGTCCTATTAGGGAATCCCTGGAGTTGCTGGCCCAGCTGGATCAAAGGTATGCTTACCGCACATTAGTGATCTGTACATTTATACCGTATGTACTTGTCCTTACATTGGTTTTCATGATTTTTTTTCTTGAATTACTTTTTAGGGTGACCGAGGTGAAGCAGGACCTAAAGGTGAACAGGTATGCCCCCAATATATCAGAATAACAGCCTTCCTTATTTTTTATTTGTATTTAGTTTGCATGACATTATAGTGAGAACAGTGGTAGCTGTTTCAACCAAGCCCATATAGTGGCATTGGAGTCCACCCGGGGAAGCTCATTGCCTATGGCTCTCATTGATTTGCGATCTGTATAAATCCATATGCAGATAGCTCCCCCTAGTGGTGGTTTAATGTAGCCAGAATTAAAATTTAATTTATTACATCAGTAATAAGTACAAAGAGTTTCTATTTTATTATTTTTTCCCATGAATATATGAGTGTATCTGCTTGCTTTTCCTTTTATGCAAATTGCTACTTTTTTACATTGTCTTTTTATTTGCCTATTTTTTTTTTTTTTTTATAAAAAAAAACTAGGGACGGCCTGGAGAAATGGGTCTGAAAGGGGAGCCTGGAACTGCTGCAGTAAGTATTAATTCAGCATGAATGATCATCTATGGGACATACGGAGCAGTATTCCATGATCTCATCCATGTGATATTTCATTTTGCTTTTCAGAATGTAGAGAGATCTCTGAATGCTTTGGGAATCAAGGTAAATTATTTTTCTTTCCACTCCTGTATCTTCATTACTTTGCATTGCTCCATATTTTTTATTATTACAGTATATTTTCCTACAAATACCACCAACCAGTCAGGACTCATTTTTAGACATAACACTGCCATATAATGCTTAAGTAATGCTTCAACAGAATATCCACATAATTCTGCTATATAATGCCAAAATAACGCGTCCATATCAAGCCAAAATGTAAACCTCCCATACAATATGCTGTATCCAAAAAAAAATGCTAAACAATGAATAAATAATATGTCCATACAGTATCCAGACAATTCTGGTATGTAATGCCTATAATTAGATCAGAGGTGGACTGACACTTTAGGTATTATTTAGTTAAAGGCTGTGTGCACCTTCGGGGGCATTTTTTATGATTGCATTTTACTCATTATGGGCTAAAAAATCATTTTTCCAATTGGTCTTTATTAAATTTTTTTAGCCATTTTGTTATATACAAGGGTTAAAATCAGCCTGTTTGCAAGCTGTCACAGTCTGTTTCCTTAGAATCCCATCATCTGACAGCTCATGTGTAGCTTTTATCTTTGATCTCACAAATTCATAAACATTTATTTAAGCCATATTCATATCAGCTTAATAAGAATTGAGCAATGATCAGTGTTTGTGAGGTCAGAAGATCAGAGATAAGAGCTACACGTGAGCCGTCAGATGATGGGATTCAAAGAAAACAGACTGTGAGAGCTTGCAAACAGACTTATTTTTAATCCTTGTATCTCAGAAACGGTTGAACATTTTAATAGAGACCAATTGAAAAAAAATATTTTTAGCTCAAAATAAGTCAAATGCAATCATAAAAATATTGCAGGATCTGTGATAGTGAGAAGGGATCCATGACCATTATTGTCTGGGCCCTAGACCACCTCTGCACTAGACACACTCCTTAACTACAATTCTTCAATCTGATTGATCTTTGTTAGGTTATTACAGAACTGATGCTTGTAACTGCCCACCCTGCAAGCTTCATATACGTTTGACCATATAATGCTCCTTGTCCCATCGTCATCATAGTGATTGTTTTTCAGATTTCTGCCCTGAAAGATGTCATTGATGTCTTCGATGATGGCTCCGGAATATCCGTCCTTCCTGTCTCAAAGAAGGTTAAGGGAGAACCTGGGGAACCGGGAGAGAAAGGAGCTCCAGGCAGAGATGTATGTCCACTTATGTACAGTATATCTACGAGAGAATACTATGAGACTTCACGAGTACGGAAGACAGAGACTTGTATATAAAAGGAGTCAGGCACAGGTCACACAGACAAGACCGGGCACAGGTCACACAGACAAGACCGGGCACAGGTCACAGAGACAAGACCGGGCACAGGGCACAGAGACAACAAGACCGGGCACAGGTCACAGAGACAACAAGACCAGGCACAGGTCACAGAGACAACAAGACCAGGCACAGGTCACATAGACAACAAGACCAGGCACAGGGCACACAGACAAGACCGGGCACAGGTCACACAGACAAGACCGGGCACAGGTCACACAGACAAGACGGGGCACAGGTCACAGAGACAACAAGACCAGGCACAGGTCACAGAGACAACAAGACCAGGCACAGGTCACAGAGACAACAAGACCAGGCACAGGTCACATGGACAACAAGACCAGGCACAGGTCACATAGACAACAAGACCGGGCACAGGGCACACAGACAAGACCGGGCACAGGTCACAGAGACAACAAGACTGGGCACAGGTCACATAGACAACTAGACCGGGCACAGGTCACATAGACAACAAGACCGGGCACAGGTCACATAGACAACAAGACCGGGCACAGGTCACATAGACAACTAGACTGGGCACAGGTCACATAGACAACAAGACCGGGCACAGGTCACAGAGACAACAAGACCAGGCACAGGTCACAGAGACAACAAGACCGGGCACAGGTCACAGAGACAACAAGACCAGGCACAGGTCACAGAGACAACAAGACCAGGCACAGGTCACAGAGACAACAAGACCAGGCACAGGTCACATAGACAACAAGACCGGGCACAGGGCACACAGACAAGACCAGGCACAGGTCACAGAGACAACAAGACTGGGCACAGGTCACATAGACAACTAGACCGGGCACAGGTCACATAGACAACAAGACCGGGCACAGGTCACATAGACAATAAGACCGGGCACAGGTCACATAGACAACTAGACTGGGCACAGGTCACATAGACAACAAGACCGGGCACAGGTCACATAGACAACAAGACCGGGCACAGGTCACATAGACAACAAGACCGGGCACAGGTCACATAGACAACAAGACCGGGCACAGGTCACATAGACAACAAAGAGACAGACTAGGTATGATTAATCTTTTAGAAAGCATGCCCAAATTTACTGGAAAATTATTTTGTCAAAGGTGTTGATAAATCTGAATCCAAAACAGTTAAGGAGAAGCCCACAGGACCCCCATAACATTGATAGACACAGGACCCCCATAACATTGATAGACACAGGACCCCCATAACATTGATAGACACAGGATCCCCATAACGGCCAGTTCACACAACCGATTTTGAAATACACCCTGAAAAAGATCAGAGAGGAATACACGTGTCTTTTTTCGGAGCACGAAAAAAGTTTTCCCCTCAATACAAAGCAGAATTTTCAGCTTGAGGTTTTTGAAGCAGATCTGCACCAGAAAATGTGTGGAAAACGCACAAAAAAACACATGGACTTTCATGGAGATGCTTTTTTCTGCTTCCTATTCATTTCACTGGGGGATTCAGCGCTGAATCTGCCCAAAAATAGGGAGTGCTGACACTTTTTTACATGTTTCTTTTTTCCACGTGTAAAAAAGAAGCAAGTGCTGCTTCCATTGAAATGAATAGGAGGCTGTTTTGAGGCGTTTTTGGATCTGATTTGAAGATGATTTTGAGGCAGAAACAGGGGTCGAGTGGAGGGGGAACGCATGGGAACGGCGTTCCTGCACTATTTTCATGGCAGGAACGCCGTTCCCTTTCAGCCTCAAGTCAGGAGAACACGGCTGAATCAGATTCACAGGGGGAGACGGAGCGCACTGTGCAGGGCAGGCTAAGGGAGGAGGGGCGGCTTCAGTTGAGAGGAAGCTGCCTGCGACTCCTCTCATGGCGCCCCGCCCCCTAATGACATCATCTCCTTCACTACGAGATCATTCATTTAGAATGTCTTTTAGAAAAGTTTGTCCTAGGATTCAAACTCACGACCTCTACACATTAGAGGAAGGCATTTAACCTCACAGCCATGAAAGCTGTCTAGGTAGTTGCTTAAAAAAAAAATATATAAGACTTCTACTTATACCTAGTGTACTGATACCTAGTGTACAACCATACACATGACAGCTGCCCACTGTGTATGGATGTAGCAGAGCTGGGTGTGTTGGGGCAGCTGTCATGTGTATGGTTGTACACTAGGTATCAGTACACTAGGTATAAGTAGAAGTCTTAGTTTTTTTTTTTTTAAGCAGCTACCTAGACAGCTTTTATGGCTGTGAGGGTAAATGCCTTGCCTCTGATGTGTAGAGGTCATGAGTTCGAATCCCAAGACAAACTTTTCTAAAAGTGTTTTTTTTTTATAAGACTTCTACTGATACCTAGTTTACTGATACCTAGTGTACAACCATACACATGACAGCTGCCCACTGTGTATGGATGTAGCAGAGCTGGGTGTGTTGGGGCAGCTGTCATGTGTATGGTTGTACACTAGGTATCAGTACACTAGGTATAAGTAGAAGTCTTAGTTTTTTTTTTTTTTAAGCAACTACCTCAACAGCTTTTATGGCTGTGAGGGTAAATGCCTTGCCTGTAATGTGTAGAGGTCATGAGTTCGAATCCCAGGACAAACTTTTCTAAAAGTGTTTTTTTTTTCTTTTTCTGATACTTCTACTGATACCTAGTGTACTGATACCTAGTGTACAACCATACACATGACAGCTGCCCCAACACACCCAGCTCTGCTACATCCATACACAGTGGGCAAAGTTACCTACAGTAGAAGTCTTATATTTTATTTATTTTTTAAAGTAACAAGCTAGACAGCTTTCATAGCTGTGAGGGCATATGCCTGGCTTCTCCTGTGTAGAGGTCATGAGATTGAATCCCAGGACAAACTTTTCTAAAAGTGTTATTTTTTTTATTTATTTTTTTAGTCCGCAGCGGCACAAATTACAGCATGCTAGATTTTCTGTGCTTTTTTATTTTTTGGAGGGGGGGGGGGGTTGCAGTGGATCTTGGGTGAGTTCCCACACTTTTTTTCCCAGGACTTGACCCCTGGGCAGAAACACTCCAAAATCATCACCAAAAAACTCTGTGTGAACTGGACCTAACAGTGACAGTAACTGACTCCCAATAACAGTGACAACCATGGTGCTCCTAACAATACTGTAAGAATACCTTGAGGACTAGAAGTCTATGACCCCAGCAGTGTTGGTAGCAGCTGGACTATGGTGGTCAGAGCCAGCTGGATGTCAATCAGTGGTGTCAGGCCTGTGAAATCCTACCCCTCCATGCCCTTCTAAAGTACTAGATTTCTGGGATAATTGTCACGCTGGCCCTCATGAGATTAACCTTGAGAGAAATGGTAGTGGTCAGAAATCAGGTCCAAGATAAGTCTCTTGGAAGAGGAACACCAGCACAAGGCCTATCATTTCTAGGGAGTTAGTTCTAGATCAGGCAGCTTGTCTGGAAGAAGACACTTGTATATAAGAACATAGTCCCACAAATCCTGGAATATTGTATGTCTGATTCTATTTCCACCTAGGGAACAATGGGATTTCCTGGGGAGAGAGGACAGAAAGGAGAAAACGGAGATCAAGGTCCTCCTGGACCACAAGGCCCTATCGGACGTGCTATTGGAGAGCGAGGTCCTGAAGGCACACCAGGGCAACCTGGAGAAGCTGGAAAACCTGGAATTCCAGGAGTACCAGGGAGGACCGGAGAAACTGGAGAACAAGGAAAATCAGGAGAGAAGGTGGAGAATATTATCTATACTGGTCTATCATCCATCTGTCCATCCAATCACCCATCATTGCATCCTACAACGATATAACTATTTACCTTGCAGGGTGACCGGGGAGAGAGAGGAGAACGAGGAGAAAGTGTAAGTTGTAGCTATCCTTCCACATTACTGCCATAGATAGTGTGACTAATAATATTGTGTATATTCATATATATCTTGGGAACAAGGCTGTGATATCTGGATACTTGGACACCCATCATCTCTGTTTCCATCTATGCATATTGCTTGGCTTAGTAGTTCAGACTACATATAAATGGCCCTCTGCAGACTATGTATCTGAAGCCTGGTTATTATGTTATGCTGATATTTTACAGGGCAAGGATGGAGCAAGAGGACCTATTGGACCCCCAGGACCTAAGGTAAATACATTGTCACCAGACTATATTAAGTAAAATGTAACTTTTTAAATAAACTTTGAGATGTTCTTATCATTTTAATCTCCTTGCATTTCAATTAAGGGGGAAGCAATAGAACTTATTGCCACCGGGCCACGTGGAGAAAGAGGACTACCAGGACCGAAGGGAGCCATGGTCAGTTTGCAGTTTCTTAATTCCCTATATTCAGGTTGCCACCATATCATACCAATTTGTGATACCTTGTGTTGTTGAGCAGCCTGTAATTTGTGCTATGATCCTTCCTTGTCAGGGTGACCCAGGAGAAGATGGTGTGAAAGGACCCAAAGGAGATAAGGTCTGGTTGTAGTAGTAAGTCTATAGAGAGGTGTTCTACCTTCTTCTGTACCGGCAACAGCTGAAATGCTGCAAGCAATGTTTAAAGTGTTCATCTTTGACCGTCATGTAATCTGTAGGTCCAATTTTTTTACATTTCGGAATATATCATTTTAGCAGTAAGAGCTCATTTATGTGGTACAGAGCTCCAAAACTCCTGTGTAATGAAGGGTTAAATGATCACATTATTGCCGCCTGCCATTAACGCCACGGGGAGCTTAAGAGGCTTACTGCATACTGTATTACTATTGAGTTCAATGTATAAACTGTATGCAATGAGCTCCCACGCTCCACCTAGTGATGACTTCAGGCAGTGACAATCTGCAGGAGGGTTGGAGCTTTTCTTTCTATATCTTTAAACATTTACTATCAAACGAATCGGCTCAGAATTTGGACGTAAGCAGATAATAAATTATTGTTCAATGGGTTACCTTCACTTTAACATGTACATATTATGTCACTTCTTTACAAACTATTGCCTCAATTTTATCACATGATGGAAATGACATATTAGGAAATCATTTATGGAAACACTTTAACTTTTGATATTTGCTTCTCTTCAGGGAGTAGAAGGTTCTAAAGGAGACAGAGGTGACCCAGGAGAGAAGGGCAAAGATGGCTCCCCAGTGAGTGTTCCAAAAGTCTCAACAGTAATGAAAAGAGAATAGAACGTTTTTATTACAAGGAACTTTTCACCTTCACAAGTATTTTTTATTGTTCCACTGCATTTATCTGTTACCATTTTGTGTTTATCCATCTCCATGAAAACAGACAACAAAACCCAGTGTAGTCTGATCCTCTAGTCGTAGTTCCTTCTGTCTTTCCCCAAGTGTATGCTAAAGTATATTCAGGTGGGCAGCAAGTAGTAGGGGTTAGAGAGGGGAATATGACTGAAGGTTCTGACTACACAGGGGTTTGTTTGTAGTCTGTTACCATGGAGATGCACAGATCTGCATAGGAGCTGTGATAGGGAATAAAAATGTGGCTGTGAGGGTGGACATAGCCTCAAAGTTTAACAATTTGTATTTTTCTCTAGGGGCTCCAAGGAGAGCGAGGACTAGCAGGGTCTGAAGGAAAACCGGTATGTCATAAAAGGGAATCATTGACTCCTGTATTACATCATATGATCTATACTTAGACTTTCTATACTTACTATTGGCATTAAGCCCAAGCCCATAGTCAACATTTCTGGTATTACATCTTCCACAACAACTACTTCTAAGCAAACAGATACTGGAAATCTGGGTTATTAAAGAGGATACACTTTTATATATGTGACCACTGGGACCCATCATGGTAGAGAGCTAGCTGGTGTGGTCAGTTTCCATATTCCCCATTGATTTCAATGACCGTCATAATCATGCACTATTGGCTGCCTCTCCACAAATCTATAGACGTCAATAGCTATACAACAGCAAAAAGGCTGGACTTGGTGGGATTTAAGGGGTTGATTTGAAACACATGGCTGCTTTCTCCCTGTGAGAAACGGCACCACACCTGTCCTGAGGTTGTGTCTGGTTTTGCATTGACTTGAGTGATGATGGGGGTTATCCATCTTCAGGGGCCTTCTGTGCAGACCTCCCTACACGTGGGAGCATACTTAACCTGCCCCCCCACCCCCAGGCCAGGATCTGGGTCCTCCCCTTCCCCCGCCGCTGCGCTTTGGTCCGCATTAGTAAACTTCCTATCTA
This sequence comes from Bufo gargarizans, assembly GCF_014858855.1. Taxonomy (NCBI): domain Eukaryota; kingdom Metazoa; phylum Chordata; class Amphibia; order Anura; family Bufonidae; genus Bufo; species Bufo gargarizans. The sequence goes on along the minus strand of NC_058081.1, from coordinate 474,901,744 downwards.
ATGCGGGACACATGGCCACTGCCATGGCTGGCGTCATGTCACTGGGTCACGTGATGCATGGGAGGCATGTCACTCCTGTATCCTGCCATTGGCTGCACCGACCATGTGACCCACGCCAAACAGGAAGTTTACCAGCAGGGACCAGAGCGGCAGCAGGGAGCAGGTAAGCATGCTTCCCTATGCAGGTCCAGTCAAGTAGGGTGGGGTCTGAAGGTGGGTGCAAAAGCCCTCTAAAGGTGGATAACCCCTTCATGGACAGATTGGGAGCCATGTTTTTCTAATCCTAGACAACCGCTTTAAGTTTTTTACTTTTTAACTCACTTTGAGTAAAGCCTGGATAAATCAAAGCATTTGGAAGACCCTACCAACTGACCAGATCACAATGGGTAAGTCTTTTAAAGGAAAACTCCACCTCTGACATCCCATAAGACCGGCACCAAGTGGGGTACAAGCAGCCTATGTTCATATAAAAAACTTGTTAGAGTATTTATTATATTTGAATGTATCCATATGGTGGGCCCCCAAAATAAATGTTACTGGTGGGCCCTAGGAACCTCAGTCCGACACTGGGTACAAGGGTAATATAATCTATTCCCATCATTATAAAAAATTATAAAATGAATGTTGACCCTTTTTTGCTCTACCCTAAATAGATCCAACCTTCTTTTGCCGATTATTTCTGAATTTATCTTTATAGCATTCAGAGCTCCTTTTTTTTCTGATACAGAGCTCCAAATCCCCTACTTAGACATAAGGGGTAGTTGATAAAATTTATTTCTGCCTTTGGCCACCACTAGGGGGAGCTCAGAAAAAGGAACGGTTTGTAATTTGGGGCATATTTCAGCATACATATCGATATTTCTCTGCTATTTCACAGTGAAATGCCCCCAAAAGTGACAACTCCACCCCTTTCAATGTCAATTAGCAGAATCCCACCTCTTTCTAAGTTACATTGTAGGACTATCCCGACATTGTTGGCAAGTTTTTCCTGTATGGTTTAGTACAATTTGGCGCTGACCTGTCTGGTAGAGACAGACTTGATCAAACGTGACCTGTATTATGTCTTCTTGTTTTGTGTCCGTTGACTTCATTATAGGGCGAGAAGGGCAATAGCGGGCTTCCAGGCCCGGCTGTAAGTAAACCCCATTGGATAGCTGCAGTTTGGGCTCATGACTTGAGCTGCCTGCTCTCAATGGCTTTGCGCACTTACACTGGTCTCTTCGTGCGGTCATTCTTGGTCCCTTTAATTGGGTTAATCTGGGTTCTGGGCGCCTCCTCTTCTCTTGCACTAATGATTGGGCTTGAATTAAATATCCGCAGGGTATGCCAGGCTTCCCAGGAGTGCTCGGCCGACCGGTAGGTGTTTCTCATTGCCTCTGCTTTCATTTCTTGCATGTGGCATGTCTGCAGATTGTATGTGCTTCTGTAATAAATGTCTGACACAAGAGGCCCAGCAGATCTTTACATTGTTCATTAAAAAACATATCCTTATATTATCCTAAATATGTAATTTTTCCATAAAATAAAAAACACTCAAGAAAACAGCGGTGCAAGGCTGCACAAAATTAGTGGGAAAAGAGAAGACCATAGCCTTTTTTAGTCTTAATCATGGCTTGCTATGAATAAGGCCAAACTTTGGGTCGAAACGTGTGAGCCGTATCCTGTTTACAATAAATGAAGATGGATTTTAATACATGCCATAAGCTAATGCTTTTATTGCAAGAATACTGGAATCCTCCCTGTCTCCATGGAGATATATGTCTCTGCATAGGAGCTGTAGACACAATACAATAGGACATTTTAAATTAAAACTATTTGGAAGGTTTCTTAATTTTTTATTTTATATGTACAGAAATATTCATACAGTAGGTATAAAGTCTGGGCCTCAATGTGTCTCAAAGTACAAGGTGCAATTTACTAGCTGATTGAAAGCCACATTCTATAAATCCCTATTAGTAGCGACATATTAATGTATAGCAAGCACTAAAATATAGTGATCATTTCATATGTCTGATCTTAACCACATCTACTTTCCATTGAAATATGTGACATGCATCATTTTACTATCTGTGCAGTTGTGTTTTTTTTTTTGTTGCATTTTATGTTTTACAAAGAAGAAAATGTAAGTTGCTGCATTACACATGACCACCACTAGGTGGTGCTTCAGAGTAATTGCTTTATGCTGCACCAAACAAGTCTACCACTAGGTGGTGCTTCAGAGTAGTTACTTTATGCTTGCAGCATTCCGTGTGGCTATTTGTGGTACTGCAAGTAAAACCTCAATTATTTTCATCTGGAATATTATAATAATTATAATTAATAATTATAATTGTCACGGAATGTGTACAGGTAACAAGGCAAAGCAACATGTATAAACGACTCGCTGGATCCAAAAACTAAGGAACCAAGGGAGACCCCTGCAGAAGACCTGGCACTTTCCCTGGCTGCTCAGCCTATGCAAAGATCCTAATGGTGGAGGTTTGCATATCCACGAACCTTGACTATAAAGCCCTGAGCACCCTACTATAGTGAGGGGACACGACCACCGGCTCCCTACACAAGACACGGAGGGAGTCAGGGTCATCTGGGATCCAGCAAACAGATATTAACATATAAAGTACACTTAGCTTTGAAGCAAACAGGAGGACAGATCAGCGTGCACACACACTCCAGGAGGAATATAAGCCGCCCAGAAAAGCATTCTGAGGAGGCATTTAAAGGGAAGCAATTAAGACATGACAGCTGAGAGAGGCTGACGAGAGGAGGAGCTGAATACCACAACACAGAAATTCAAGGAGGAGGTTCTGAAAGGCCTCTGTCAGAGCTTCTCAGCTGTCTGGTTGTGACAGTACCCCTCCCTCTACGAGTGGACTCCGGACACTCAGAGCCCACCTTCTCAGGATGGGACCTATGGAATGCCCTGATGAGACGAGAGGCCTTAATGTCCGTCACTGGGACCCACATCCTCTCCTCAGGACCATACCCCTCCCACTGAACAAGGTACTGAAGAGAACCGCGGACAAGACGAGAATCCACAATCCTAGAGACCTGAAATTCAAGATTCCCATCAACCATAATCGGAGGAGGAGGCAAAGGCGAGGGTACAATGGGTTGAACATAAGGTTTCAATAAGGACTTATGAAAAACATTATGGATCTTCCAAGTCTGAGGAAGATCAAGACGGTATGCAACAGGATTGATGACAGACAGGATTTTGTAAGGCCCAATAAACCTAGGACCCAACTTCCAGGAGGGAACCTTCAATTTGATATTCTTGGTAGACAACCACACCAGATCACCAACATTCAGGTCCGGACCAAGCACACGTCTCTTATCAGCCACACGCTTATATCTCTCACTCATGCTCTTTAGATTATCTTGAATCTTTTGCCAAATAGATGACAAAGACGAGGAGAATCTGTCCTCATCAGGTAAACCAGAAGACCCCTCTCCCGAGAAAGTCCCAAACTGTGGATGAAACCCATATGCACCAAAAAATGGTGACTTATCAGAGGACTCCTGACGACGGTTATTTAAAGCAAACTCAGCAAGGGACAAAAAAGAACACCAATCCTCTTGATTCTCCGCCACAAAACAACGCAGATATGTCTCCAGATTCTGATTGACGCGCTCTGTCTGGCCATTCGACTGCGGGTGGAAAGCAGAAGAGAATGACAACCGAACCCCCAAGCGAGAACAGAAAGCCTTCCAGAATCTGGAAACAAACTGCGTGCCCCTATCAGAGACTATGTCTGAAGGAATACCAGTGCAATTTGACAATGTGATCAACAAATGCCTGCGCCAGCGTCTTAGCATTGGGCAAACCAGGAAAAGGGATGAAATGCACCATTTTGCTAAAACGGTCCACCACCACCAGAATCACAGTCTTCCCCGAGGAACGAGGCAGGTCCGTGATAAAGTCCATGGGAAGGAGAGGACCTGATGGCCGTGAATGAGGGACTTTGGCACGAGCGCAAGTCTCGCAGGCTGCCACAAAACCCTCAACCGACTTACGAAGCGCAGGCCACCAGAATCTCAGAGCGATGAGATCCAGTGTGGCTCTTACCCCCGGGTGCCCAGCAAGGACCGTATCGTGGTGTTCTTTAAAAATCTTGTGTCTTAAAGCGAGAGGCACAAACAACCTCCCAGGAGGACAAAGATCAGGAGCCTCTGACTGGGCTGCCTGCACCTCTGCCTCCAATTCAGGAAAAAGAGCAGAGACCACCACACCTTTAGCCAAAATGGGACCCGGGTCTTCAAAATTCCCGCCTCCCGGAAAACAACGTGACAGGGCATCTGCCTTCACATTCTTAACTCCAGGGCGGAACGTGACAACAAAATTAAACCTAGAAAAGAACAACGACCATCTGGCCTGTCTCGGGTTCAGACGCTTGGCTGACTCCAAGTAGGCCAGATTTTTATGGTCAGTAAATACGGTAATAGGGTGTCTGGCTCCCTCTAGCCAATGGCGCCATTCCTCAAAAGCCAACTTGATGGCCAACAATTCCCTATCTCCCACATCGTAATTTCTCTCTGCGGAGGAGAGTTTTCTTGAGAAAAAGGCACACGGTCGCCAATTGGCAGGAGAGGAACCCTGAGACGAGACCGCCCCCACACCCACCTCAGAAGCATCAACCTCAACTATGAAGGGTAACGAAACATCAGGTTGCACCAAGATGGGAGCGGAAGCAAAACTCTCCTTGATATCAGAAAAAGCCTTACGCGCCTCTACTGACCAAGAAGAAAAATCTACCCCCTTTCTGGTCATATCAGTGAGTGGTTTAACAATAGAAGAATAATTCAAAATGAACTTCCTGTAATAATTGGCAAAGCCCAAAAAACGCATCAGCGCCTTTTGATTCTCAGGAAGCTCCCACTCAAGCACAGCGCGGACCTTCTCGGGGTCCATGCGAAAACCAGAAGCGGAGAGAAGAAACCCCAGAAATTGAATTTCTGGAACCGCAAACACACATTTTTCCAGTTTCGCATATAATTTATTCTCCCGCAGGATGAGCAAGACCTGACGTAAATGTTCCTTATGAGTTTTGAAATCGGGAGAAAAAATCAAAATGTCATCCAAATACACCAATACAAATTTTCCCATCAAATGATAAAAAATGCTGTTCACGAAATGCTGAAAAACGGCTGGGGCATTCATCAAACCAAAAGGCATAACCAAATTCTCAAAATGGCCCTCAGGGGTATTGAAGGCCGTCTTCCATTCGTCCCCTTCTCTGACCCTGACCAGGTTGTATGCCCCTCTTAAATCTAATTTGGAAAAGACTTTAGCCCCAACAACCTGGTTAAATAGGTCCGGGATCAGAGGAAGCGGATAAGGGTCACGAATTGTGATATTGTTCAGCTCCCTGAAATCCAGACAAGGTCTTAAAGAACCATCTTTTTTCTTAAAGAAAAAACCAGCGGCAACAGGTGACTTCGAGGGTCGTATGTGTCCCTTTCTCAGACTCTCAGACATATAAGTACGCATAGCGATCCTCTCAGGTTGGGAAAGATTGTATAAACGAGATTTAGGCAGCTTGGCGTCTGGGATGAGATTAATAGGGCAATCGTACTCCCTGTGCGGGGGCAAATCCTGAACCCCACTCTCAGAGAAGACATCCGAAAATTCAGAGAGAAAAGATGGTACAGTCTTAGTAGCAACCTCAGAAACAGATGTCGTGAGGCAATTCTCTCTGCAAAAGTCACTCCAACCATTTATTTGCCTTGCTTGCCAATCAATGGTGGGGTTATGTTTAGTGAGCCAGGGTAGCCCCAACACTAGAGGAGTCGGCAAACCGCTAAGGACGAAACATGCCACATCCTCAACATGAGCATCACTCACAATTAAACGGATATTGTGAACTATGCCCTTTAATGACTTCTGAGAAAGTGGAGCGGAATCGATAGCAAACACAGGAATATCCTTTCGCAAAGCGCACACCTGGAAACCATGAGTTATCGCAAAGTGATTATCAATGAGATTGACCGCTGCTCCACTATCCACAAAAATCTCACAAAAAATGTTCTTGCTCTCTAGCGCCACCCTAGCCGGCAGGACAAAACGGGAACTACAAGCAAACGGAAAATCTTCAATCTCCGGCTCAATCCTGCCAATAGTAACAGACGGAACATTTTTCAAAGATTTTTTCCTCTTTGTTTCTTTATTATACCCAGAGAACTGCCTGAATCTCCTAGAGGGACAAATATTTGCCAAATGATTAATACCTCCACAACAAAAACAAACCCTCCCATGCGGGCTGAATCTTCTATTGTCAGAAGCATTCAACCCCAGCAGCATGGACTCCTGCTCAGAAGGGGCTGACAGCGACTGAGACCCCTGCGCAGAGAATGGGACCGCTGCACAGTCCTGGGACCGAGTATGACAGGAAGGAGAGATCTCTCCTCTCTCTCTAAGACGCCTGTCAATACGAACGGCCTGAGACATAGCAGAGTCCAAAGAAATAGGCCTTTCATGAAAGGCAAATGCATCTTTCAATCCCTCTGAAAGACCATGGCAAAATTGACTTCGGAGTGCAGCATCATTCCAACCAGTATCAGCTGCCCAACTCCGAAATTCTGAGCAGTATATTTCTGCGGATTGTTTACCCTGGCATAGGAGACGTAGTCTAGACTCCGCCAGAGCAATACGATCCGGATCATCATATATCTGACCCAGGGCTAAAAAGAATTCATCCACTGAACGGAGGGGCCGTGCCCCCTCCGGCAGCGAAAAGGCCCAGGACTGAGCGTTACCCCTGAGCAGCGATATAATGATCCCCACCCTCCGTTCCTCATCACCAGAAGAATGGGGAAGAAGGCGAAAATGGAGTTTGCAAGCCTCTCTAAAACGCACAAAATTCTCACTACCCCCGGAGAACGTATCCGGGAGCGAGATCTTAGGCTCAGAACAAGCTCCATGAACGCAAGCTGAACCGGTCACTTGAAGCTGAGAAAAAGTCTTACGGAGGTCAGCTACCTCCAATGAAAGACCCTGGAAGCGTTCAGCCAAAAGTGAAACCGGATCCATGCTTAAGACGGTTTTGGCGGCTTATAATGTCACGGAATGTGTACAGGTAACAAGGCAAAGCAACATGTATAAACGACTCGCTGGATCCAAAAACTAAGGAACCAAGGGAGACCCCTGCAGAAGACCTGGCACTTTCCCTGGCTGCTCAGCCTATGCAAAGATCCGAATGGTGGAGGTTTGCATATCCACAAACCTTGACTATAAAGCCCTGAGCACCCTACAATAGTGAGGGGACACGACCACCGGCTCCCTACACGAGACACGGAGGGAGTCAGGGTCACCTGGGATCCAGCAAACAGATATTAACAGATAAAGGTACACTTAGCTTTGAAGCAAACAGGAGGACAGATCAGCGTGCACACACACTCCAGGAAGTAATATAAGCCGCCCAGAAAAGCATTCTGGGGAGGCATTTAAAGGGAAGCAATTAACACATGACAGCTGAGAGAGGCTGACGAGAGGAGGAGCTGAATACCACAACACAGAAATTCAAGGAGGAGGTTCTGAAAGGCCTCTGTCAGAGCTTCTCAGCTGTCTGGTTGTGACACTAGAAGCCTACATCAGACAAGAATGGGACAACATTCTTCTCCCAAAACTCCAGCAATTTGTCTACCAGACATTTACAGTCTGTTGGTAGAAGAGGAGGATAACCAGGTCGGCAGTGAGTTGGAGATTATTTTTAAGACTACCACTGCACATCAGCAGCAAATGATTGACCAAAGGAGGCGCTTACTAATAACATTTATACAGCACAATAATAAATCTGTATACAGAAAGTTTCTAAGCTACCACCCTAGGTATGCAGTTATAATTTTGCACGGATTATGCAGGGTTGATCATGAACAAGTTCAGCTGAACACTAAGTGCTCAAGCCTGTCTGCCCCGTTACTCATGTGTCCCTGATCCAGTGCCTTGTGCTTCCTTGCTCCTCCCCTTTACCCAGGGACTTAAAGGAAATGTGTCAACAGAAAAAGGCCCATTGTTTAAAATCACATTTTTATGGTTAAAATATTTTCAAAGAAAGTTATTTTTAAATTTTTCACGTCAAATATTTAAAGAAAAAACCTAAAATCCTGCCGTTTTCGCTCTGGCCAGTAAGACTAATACTACTTGGTTCACATCTGCATTGTGAACTTCAGCAGTCTGTGCCAGTGAAGGAACAGACTGCTGGAGTTCATCGTATCTGGTATAGCCAAATACCACCATACACAGTGAATGGTAATGGTTTTCTGGCATATACGCAGACTTTCGGCCGGACAAAAAAACTTTGCGTGTAGATGCAGATGCGAATCTAGCCTAATAGGTGCCATTTCTTGGTCTGTACAGATCATCTTACTGCAGTTATTTGCTTATCTAAACCCAGAGGTTACAGACAGATAAAGAATGACAGATAAGACAGGATCCACCATTCACAATAGGTGATTGGCAAGGCTAATCTATTCTTTCCTTGTACAATGACCTATGCACAGGTCACAGATCACAGAGCATGCCTGGAAAACTCCACAGAAGTCAGCGAGGTCCCCTCCTGACCATTGTGTCTATGGATCATGGGGCTGCCGTAAAGCAATTTTCTTGATGCTTTCTAAACGCTGTTAAGGACAGCTCAGGCAAGATGGCAGCCCCTATAATCAAGTTAATTTTTTACATAAAAAAATTATAATAGGAAATCCAAATAGTACATACAGCCACTCCGCATCTGACCGCTTGCTGTAGGCAGTTATTACCCCCAGGGAAATGTTAAGGTTGCCAGGTTCTAACAAGTCAGCCATTTTGTCTTCATCCATACAAGTGTACAAAACCATGGAAGCATAAGCAGAGACTTTGTCGTCTTCATGGGTCAGGCAATTTCTACAAAATAAAATAGATAAGCAAGAAAACAATTGTGAAAATATTGAAAGTGTTAAATTCGTCACCACTGTTAAAGGGGTTTTCCAAGACTTTTATCACCAGTATCTGATCGGTGAGGATCCAACACCCAGATCTCCAACTGATTGGCAGTTTGAGAAGGAACTAGCGCTCGCAGTAGCGCCGTGGCCCTTTCTCAGTTTACACCCAAATCGCAGAGTGAAAAAACACCTGGTATATAGCTGTCCTAACTAACTACAAGTAAATACCCAAAACTAGACTCAGAACAGCATGTAATATAGAATCACAAATTTTTTATTGGACATACACTTGTATAAAACATAGAAATCCATATATATTAGCAGCATTGAATCACACAGGATTGATACCCACAGGTCTGTCACATTATAATACATATAACTTGCAACAAAAATCCCGGACTGTGAGAAAAAGATAATCAATCACAGCCCACAGTTAGTATATAAAGTGCATAGTGCCACAAAGTACAAATAACATATAGGAGATAAATGCAGTCAAGATATATACAGACCAAGACAGTCCTGCATCCCAACACGTGTTTCTCAGTCGCTTTCTCAAGGGATAATGGTGGTGTGTGTACACTGATCATATATGGTCTAAAAATTAGGTAAATTGGGAGCACATGGGATGCAAACAGACGCCCAAAGACAGGAAACGGAAGTGTGGTGCGTTCCACACTGGAACGCACCAAATCACTTCCGGTCCAGATGTTGGCTGCAACACACTTCTTGATGACGTCTAACATACGAAGTGAGTATGCCTCATTTATTCTCGACCTGCTTGAGTTTACGCTGTGGCATATCTTCTTCATTTTTAAGGGGTCTTTCTACCTACAGCTCCAGGGAACTGCAATGGGGGAGTCTTGTGCGCCCTCTTATGCGAATCTTTTCCTGGGGCTGTGGGAGAGAAATATCTTCTTAACAGACCCGATCAAGCATATCGAGAAGGTCCACATGTGGTGTCGTTATATCGACGATGTGCTTATGATTTGGCAGGACAGCACTGAGGATTTGAAGGAGTTTGTCACTCCTCAATGAGAACAACGTAAATATCCACCTTACGTTTAAGATGGGGAGAACTAAGGTGGACTTTTTGGATGTGGCTTAACATGTGGATAATGATGGCTTTATACACACAGACCTGTTTCGGAAGCCCACCGCTGTGAACAGTCTTCTCCGTGCCAGTCTCCTATCACCCTAAAAAGTTGTTGGATGGTATACCTATCGGACAGTTCTTGAGATTGAGAAGAATCTGCTCCAGAGAGGATGATTTTGAGAAACAGGCGGATGATTTAACTAAGAGATTTAAAAGATCGTGGATACAGTGATCGCTCAGTAAGGAAAGCGTATGTACGTGCCAAACATTCTAAAAGAGAAAAATTACTGGAAGATCGAGGCAGACAGAAGGATGGGGGAAAAATAGTGAGATTCATTACATCATATAATTCTGGCCATGAGGAGTTTGTCTCTATACTTGAAAAACACTGGAATATATTACGGATGGACCATACCAGGCGGGGTTATTTACCTCAGCATCCCTCTCTCACCTTCAGACGGGAAAGGAACTTGAAAGATATGCTAGTTCATAGTCACTATGAAGGCAAGCCCACAGAGAATTTGTTTGGTTTCAAGGGTCCGAAATGGGGCTGTCGTCCCTGTGGAAAATGTGTTGCATGTCCCAACATTGTATGAACAAATACCTCCACAGACTGCACTGGGCAGAAGAACTACGAGATCACGCACACAATATCGTGCACAACAGTGGGGGTGATTTATGTGGCCACCTGCCCCTGTAATTTGTCTTATGTAGGGATGACTTCGAGACAACTGAGACGACGGACAAGAGAGAATATCCTCGGAATTATGGGGGGGGGGGGGGGGGGGGGCGAAAGATGAAGAGGACCCCCAGAACCTAAAAACCATCCCAAGACACTTCAAGAACTATCATAACAGCGACGACTCTCTCCTTAAGGTAAGAGGGATTAATAGGGCTCTGATAGGGGGGAGGGAATTGAAAGAAGGTTCTTGCTCAGAAAGTGAAATGGATTTTTGAGCTCAATACTGTGATGCCACCTGGTCTGAATGAGCCCCTAAGTTTTTCACCATTTTTGGGGTAGTCTTTTAAATATATTTTCTTTCTTTTCTCGTGTTAATTATGTCCTCTGTAGGTCCAAGTGGTGTTTATCTTCTTGACCTTTTTAATGTATAATTTTATACTGTGATTTTAAATATATTTTTTTCTGTGTTATTAGGTTATTTTGGTTGTCAATTATGGATGTATATATTTTATACCATCTTAAAATATTCGGATCGATAAAGCCTGGTGATGAAAGCGATGAATTGTATGAGGTGGAGAGTACCAGCAAGGAGGGGGTTAAACGGAGAACACACAGTTTTCTGGAAATAACAAAATAATAATGAATAATGAAAAGGGCAGCAGTTTTGTCTGCATTGAATGGACATATATATTTATTATTCACTATATATTCTTTATATGATATATATAAATATTCTTCATATCATTAATAGGGTAATACTCACTGAATGTAATCATATAGATTATGGCACTTGATTTGCAGCTCTTTATCACTTTTTCACTTTAACTTTATTTATTTCATTTCATCACTTTACTCACCTTTATTATTATTTTCATTATTATTATTTCTTTTTCACTTGCACGATTAATTTTTTCACTTATATATGTATTGTTCGCTCTATTTAGTATATATCTCTATATGGTTCCTTCAATAGCGATATGCATGATGGGCTGAGATTTCGGTCTAAGATCGTGCCGCAGAGTGCCGCCTGCGGTCCAGCGTGGAATGCATCACGTGATTATGCCCCGCTGTTCTCGCAGGATTTGCGGCATGGTCTCCGATGTAGCACGAGACTGTGCGGGCTGGAGCGTTCCACGGTGGACCGCATGCCGGATATCCGGTATGGCCAGTGCGATCTTCCGTGGAGCTGCTTGCCTCTGCCAGCCGCCGCAGGATTATTATGTTGGAAGCGGCTATGATCAACTCTCTATGGGTCTGCTCTACCTCTCCCCCGCCTTGTATGGTGATATATGTGATTAGTATGAATGTTGCAGTGTCCGGACACTGACTGGACCGGAAGTGATTTGGTGCGTTCCAGCGTGGAACGCACCACACTTCCGTTTCCTGTCTTTGGGCGTCTGTTTGCATTCCATGTGCTCCCAATTTACCTAATTTTTTTTAGACTATATATGATCAGTGTATACACACCACCATTATCCCTTGAGAAAGCGACTGAGAAACACGTGTTGGGATGCAGGACTGTCTTGGTCTGTATATATCTTGACTGCATTTATCTCCTATATGTTATTTGTACTTTGTGGCACTATGCACTTTATATACTAACTGTGGGCTGTGATTCATTATCTTTTTCTCACAGCCCGGGAGTTTTATTGCAAGTTATATGTATTATAATGTGACAGACCTGTGGGTATCAATCCTGTGTGATCAAATGCTGCTAATATATATGGATTTCTATGTTTTATACAAGTGTATGTCCAATAAAAAAATGTGTGATCCTTTCTCAGTTTAGCCTAGGACTGTGACATGGCCTATGTGCTTTTATTATTTAAAAATGGTCCATCAGACCAATAACATGTTTTTGTTTCATGTGCTAGGTTAACATCATTAAAATTCACAAGTTCATTATAAACTAGAATTGTCTAGCTCGAATCAGACATAATATCTTTACATTGTCACATAAGATTGCATACCAACAGTACTCAATGGGAACCCCTACAGATATATCAAAATCTTTTTTATATGAGCGGGCAATTTTCAATCACACCCTTCAACCACCACATATTCACTATTGTTGTTCCACTTTCATTCACAAAATACGGGACCCGGTCACATGGTCCCTACCACCAATAAGGAGTCTTTTCGCACAACTGACTCCGGAGATAGAAAAGAGATGAAAGTCCTACCGCATATATCGCAACCAACTGTAAGTGCTATACTAGGCATGGCTTTAGATCAAATTCAACGTTTTAGGCTACTTTCACACTAGCGTTCGGGCGGATCCGTTCTGAACGGATCCGCCCATAATAATGCAGACGGAGGCTCCGTTCAGAACGGATCCGTCTGCATTATATTAGCTAAAAAAAGCTAAGTGTGAAAATAGCCTGGGACGGATCCGTCCAGACTTTCAATGTAAAGTCAATGGGGGACGGATCCGCTTGAAGATTGAGCCACATTGTGGCATCTTCAAACGGATCCGTCCCCATTGACTTACATTGTAAGTCTGGACGGATCCGCACGCCTCCGCACGGCCAGGCGGAAAACCGAACGCTGCAAGCAGCGTTAAGCTGTCCGCCTGTCCGTGCGGAGGTGAGCGGAGCGGAGGCTGAACGCCGCCAGACTGATGCAGTCTGAGCGGATCCGCCTCCATTCAGACTGCATCAGGGCTGGACGGCTGCGTTCGGGTCCGCTCGTGAGCTCCTTCAAACGGAGCTCACGAACGGAAACCCGAACGCTAGTGTGAAAGCAGCCTAAGCCACCTGGCTGCAAAGTCCCTAACTTATAAATCCACTAAACCTCACGATTGTTGATTCTAGCAATCTGGTCTCCACCCCGCCAGTGTGGTTTAACCAGTTCTATGCCCATGAACTTCATACCCTTTGGATTTTTTGGGTGCGTCTTTTTAAAATGTAATGAAACACTATGGGTTTCGAGGCCCTTTTTTTAGATTTCGTATGTGTTCCTGAATTCTTATTTTTAGTTTGCGGGTGGTACGCCCGACATACTGCAACCCACACGAGCATTCTAACAGATAGAAAACCTTTTTCACAGGTGATTTCGCCATTGATCTTGTGGCGATTGCCTTTTACTGTAGATTCAAATATCTGTGTGCGTCGCTCCCTATCTGATGTGGCCCTGTTTTTACATGGCAGGCAAAAATCTTCTCTTTCCTCAAAGCTCCTCTTTCTTTCTTCCCCGACCTCCTATCATAATCCACCTGTTTCTTACCCTCATTTAGATCTTCAATATAGTACCCCTTCTCTACAAAGCGGTCTTGAATAATTCGGCTCTGTTCTTCATACACAGCTTCCTCTGTGCAATTCCGGCTGATTCTAGTAAGCTGCCCCTTAGGTATATTAGGTGAGCCTTTCCAGCGCGCTAATATAGGTTCACTTGCCTTCTATCCCTGCGCTATGTTAATTTGCTTATAAAACTTTTGTTAGATTTTCTATGTGCACCTGCTTTCTAAAAAAATAAAAATAACCAAACACTGCCCCCGACATGTTTCGCCAGCTAATCTGTTGTCCTCAGGGGATTTGCGCAGAGTGTGTTAGAAAGGGGCGGGAACAGCCTATTAAACTCTCTGATGCAGAAGCCACTCACATGGGTGGCATATCGCTAACCTCAGTATTGTTATGTGAGCTTTTGGGGATAGTTACGGAAGCGCTAATTGTAGCGATCCCTTCCTTCTCTCCCCTCCCACCGGGTGAAGTACCCCCTTGCACTCAATCCCTCTAATTAAATTAAACTAGACTGTGGGATGATACTACATAGCGAGGAGGCGTGCTTGGGCTATAAACTAAGGCGGGCTGGGCACTGCGGGGGGGGGGGGGGTTACTGGGCTCAGAGGGTGAAGAATAACGCCCCTCTGGGCACCTTTAGATCGCTTTTTTAGCAAAAATGAAAGCATGAATATAAGAAATAAAACCACTGCAGGAGATAAGGTATTTTATTAAACATGGCAATGGTCAAACCAGGTGACAGATTCCCTTTAACTAAAATATTCCACCATATACTGGATATACTGGTATTAAATCTATGAGTTTTGATATGTTGATGATATCTGATGAGTTAGTCATAAATAAATCTACCCACATTGGATTAGGTCTATTTTTCTAAACAGGTCTATAAATACACTCTCTTTTTAATATAAATTGCTAATCATGTTGTTCATTATTAGATCATAGGCATTTATTTAATTAGATTCTTCTCCTCACTATTTACAATCAACTATTTAATTGCCATATATGTTTAATGTGCACAAGATTACCCTCACTGTTACTTTTCTTCAATATCCTTTTTCATCAGAGGCATGCTCATCTAATATCACAACTTTCATAATTATTTATGTTTAATAGCCATGATTATTTCTATTTACAAATATTTCTACATTGTTTTCCTATTTACCATTATTTGTTCTTTTCTTATTTATTTCTTTTTATTGTATTTTTATCTACATTTAAATTATTCTATTTTTATTTTAATGTATTTATTTTGGGTCTCCTTCCTATGTGCATATATACATCTACCTCCAAATTATGGTAATTCATATATAGCACTGGGACACAGATGTACTGTGACATTATAAACCTTAGTGCTATTGCGGAACTAGGTGGAAGTCAGAGAAAATGGGGGGGGGGGACCTCTTGGGGATAAAACTTATCATACACCGAAACCACTCCTAGTTATCATTATTATCACTAGAATACATTAGTCATGTAGAACTATTATCACCTCTTGTTTTTATCTAGGTCTTCAATTGTGGAGCCACTACAGTCAGAGAAATAATACATACGTGAATCCTTCATTCAATCCTAAAGGGGTCAGGCTCTTAAAAGGGAGTCTGTCACCACTATGTGGCCATATACAGCACTTACATTGTCCTATAGCACACCTATACATGAATGTAATAGTACCTTTATCTTTTTCTTTACACCTGCAGAAACTGGAAAAACTAAGTTTAATTTGTATGCAAATGAGCACCCGCATTTGCCCAGGGGCGGTGTTCACTGTGTTGGAGCCCAGGCTGCACTGCTTTTTTTTCCCCATTGTTTCCCTACTAAAATTACTCTTTCCTCCCACCAACCTAAAAATAAATTAGCAAAACTCTGTGCACAAATTGTCCCCATTGCAGTCCCAGTGATCTGTAAATAATATTTACCATTAAATATAAAATAATTGTGTTTTAACAGAAAATGTTACGGTGGCATAGAACAAGTGATAATAGTTCTACATGACTAATGTATTCTAGTGATAATCATGATAAACTAGCAGTGGTTACGGCGTATGATAAGTTTTAACCCCAAGAGGTACCCCTCTCCCCCATTTTCTCTGGCTCCCAACTAGTTTCGCAATAGCACTAAGGTCTATCATGTCACAGTACACCTGCGTCCCAGTGCTATATAAATTACCATCATTTGGAGGTAGATGCACATAAGGAGACACAAAATAAATACATTAAAATAAAAATAGAATAATTGAAATGTAAATAGAAAAAAAATAAGAAAAAAAACAAAGAAAAAATGCTAAATAGGAAAATAATGTAGAATCAAATATTTGTAAATCGAAATAATCATGGCTATTAAACATAAATATAATTATTAAAGTTGTGATATTAGATGAGCATGACTCTTTGATGAAAAAGGAAATTGAAGAAAAGTAACAGTGAGGGTAATCTTGTGCACATTAAACATATATGGCAAATAAATAGTTGATTGTAAATTAGTCAGGAGAAGAATCTAATTAAATAAATGCTGTAAGAAGGTACAAAGAATCATCGTGGATGATAGGTATGTGTTACCGAGGTTCCTGGCCTCGGTGGAGTAAGAGCCAGCTTTCATGTGTCAGCAGCAGTTGCTGTGTGACACCTTGCTATCTAGTATGGCTGTAAATAGCTGATCCGGGAAGGC
This sequence comes from Bufo gargarizans, assembly GCF_014858855.1. Classification (NCBI taxonomy): domain Eukaryota; kingdom Metazoa; phylum Chordata; class Amphibia; order Anura; family Bufonidae; genus Bufo; species Bufo gargarizans. The sequence goes on along the minus strand of NC_058081.1, from coordinate 474,885,150 downwards.
TCTTACTGGAAGTAGTCAAAGCGCTAGGTCCAGGCTGGGTTTTCATAGGCCTATAAAAAACAGCTAGCAGTGTCAGGTGGGTGGATTACTCCTCGGACACTGGAGCCGTGTAAAACTCTGCTGAGATCTGAGGCCTGTGTGCGGGCTGAAAGCTGCAGACAGAGTGTCAGACAAGCAGGCCACCTAAAGCCTGCAGGTGGACTTTGAGGCTGAGCCGTGTGTGGATTAAACACCCAGGATCAAAAGGTGAATGTTTTTCTGTATGAACTGATTTGGGTGGGAACTAACACCAATACTGAAAATGGACCGTCATACTGTGAACCTGCAACTAGTGTGAATAAACACTGCAGTTTGAGTTACAAACGTGTCTTTGCCTCTATACTGCACCACTTATCCTGTCTACCAGAGCGAGTCCCCACAATTGGTGGAGAATGCAGGTAAGAGCAGTGAGGCTGGCGTGAACGCCGATATTTTGGGTTTCTGCATTTTTTTCAGGCACGTTTGTATGTCATACATTAAACCAGCTGTATTACAACCCGTGGCCCAAGACAACATGGAGGCTGTTGTGAAGGCCCTCATGGAGGCTAATCTGCAACAGTGGGAGACAAACCTGCACCAACGCGAGGCTAAAAAAGCAGCAGCAAGAGACCAACCAGTTGCTGCTACAACATGTGATGGCTTTGCAGACAGCAGGAGCAACCCCGAGCATCCACGATGCCCGGAAGGCAGTATGTGCAGCGATTACCAAGATGACACCCACAGACAACATCGAAACCTACCTGGCGATGTACGAGAAAGTGGTCACAAGGGAGAAGCTACTCCGAGACCAGTGGGCCGAGGTCGTCGCTCCTTTCCTGGCCTCAGATTTCCAGCGGGTGTATTTAAACTTGCTAGTCGATCAAGCAGCCGACTAACAAATAGTAAAGGGTGAGATTTTGGCCGAACTGGGGGTGAATGTGTTGGTCCGGGCCCGGCGGGTACATCAGTGGGGGTTTAAGCCGGCTGAGCTTGCAAGACCCCAATATTATGACTTATGACCTCTTGCAAAAGTGGCTACAGCCTGATGTGCCGAGTCCTACAGCTATGCTGGATAGACTATTGGCCGATGTCTTCTGGAGGGCTCTGCCAACCCCTCTCCAACACTGGATCGGCCAGGTGTCTCCTGGCAATGCCCTGAAGATGGTGGACCTGGTGGAGCGCTACGAGGCTACTAAGAATCTTAAAGGGGGTTCTTTCGGGAGGTGGGCAGTCAAACTGCATAAATCTCCACTCCAGACCCGGGGACTTGTGCCAAACAAACCACCGCGGGATGTACCCCCTATGGACCCGGCTCCAATAGTCTGCTGGCGATGTTGGGAGCCTGGCCATGTAAGAGCTGACTGTCAACATAAGGTGGAACCCATGGACACGAACTATGGCTTCCGTCAGTCGTTATATGCCAGGAAGCTGTGTGCAGCGGGTACCCCAGAAACTCTAAACCACTTGTGCCAGGTGGAAGTGGGAGACACTCTAGCAGAAGACCTGCTGTAATCAGAGAGTCTGGTGTCCCTAGTAAGGGCTTCGTTGGTATGGTACGCTGAGTATACTGGCGGGAAAGTCGGGGTGCATTCATGGGGACTTAAAAGACTATCCCACTGCCCTGGTGTCTCTTACCACAGGGGCCGGCAGGTGGACTCGCGAAGTGGCAGTTGCCACAAACTTACACTATGAACTTATAATAGGGAGAGACTTCTCGGGCTTCCCGGCACTGTGGCCTGCCTCCAGAGTGACTAATACACGTGAGACAGGGGTAACCCCAGCAGAGTGGCCTTGCTCCAGGGGAAGGCCAGAACCTGGGAACTAGAGGCAGAAGGGCCAGAAGTAGGGGTGACCGCCACTTCGGTGGCAGAGGGGGAGACGACCCCACTGAGTGTAATGGTTGGAGACTTAGAGGACTTTGAGCTGGCAGACCTCAATGTCTCCGGGGATAATTTTGGTACTGCACAACACTGGGACCCAACCCTGTCCTAAGCCTGGGAAAATATATTAATAGTAGATGGTGAACCACAACAGGCTGGGGCAGAGTCGGTGTTCCCCCATTTTGTGGTTCATCCGGATATGTTTTATCGGGTAAACCAGCTGCGGGGTCAACCCATAGAACAGTTGGTGGTGCCCCAGGCTTATCACAAACCCGTGTTAGAGAGTTAGCCCACCAACATGTTCTCGGGGGTCATCTGGGAATAAAGAAAACACAGGACGGGAAAAACTGATTACTGGCCCAGTGTGTTTAGAGAGGTGGAGGAATTCTGTAAGTCTTGCCCGACCTGCCAGGCAACTAGCCCCCAGCACCTTTTCCGCAGTCATTTGGTACCTCTCCCGATCATTGAGGTACCATTTGAGCAAATCGCTATGGACCTCGTAGGCCCAGTACTGAAGTCTGCTAAAGAGACAGCAGCACATCTTGGTCGTCCTACACTATGCGACTCGGTACCTGGAGGCGGTGCCACTGTGACATACATCGGCTGAACTTATAGCTAAGGAGCTAATGGAAATGTTCTCCCGGGGCTACCTAAAGAGGTTTTGACTGACCAGGGGACCCTTTAAGTCCAAGGTCATGAGGGAACTCTATAAGTTGCTGCATATCAAAACGTTACGGACATCTGTGTACCATCCGCAAACGGACAGTTTTGTTAACAGGTTTAACAAAAACAAAACAAAAAAAACACCCACGTTAAAAAGGGTGGTGTCTAAAGATGGGAAGGACTGGGAGTCTGGGACCTTCTTCTGCCCTCTCATGTTCGCTGTGCAAGAGGTGCCCCAGGCCTCTACTAAGTTATCACCCTTCGAATTGCTATATGGCAGACATCCTCACGGTTTGTTGGATGTAGCCAAAGAGGCGTGGAAACAGCAACCTACTCCGCATAAAAAAGTGTCCTTGAGTACATTACCAAGATGCAACAGTATATAGAAACCGTTTTGCCTCTTGTCAGGGAGCATATGCAGGCCGCTCAGCGAGCCCAGAGTCGGATCTATAAAATCAGCAGACTCTGGTCTGGATCTTTAACCCGGGTGATCAGGTTTTGGTTCTGGTGCTGACCGTGGACAGTAAGGGGCCCTATGAAATACTTGATAAAATTGGAGAGGTAAACTACAAGGTACACCAGCCAGGAAGCCGAAAGCCGGAGCAGGTGTACCATGTGAATTTACTCAAACCGTGGAAAGATAGGGAAACCTGTACTGAAGACAGCCCGCGGCCAGCTTTTCTAGGGGAAGCTGTTTCAGCCACAGTAAGAATTGCTGAAAGCCTCTCCTCTAAAATAGGCTCAGGAGGCCAGGGAGTTTATTAGCTGGAACACTGATGTGTTCTCGGACCTCCCTGGACGCACTTCCACAATTCGGCATGAGATTGTCACTGAGCCTCGAGCAAAAGTCTGGTTAAAACCATATCAGTTACCCGAGGCTCGGCGAAAAGCCATCTCGGAGGAAGTGCAACTAATGCTGCAACTAGACGTCATTGAGAAGTCTAAAAGTGAGTGGGCCAGCCCCATAGTATTGATACCCAAACCGGACGTAACGTTATGGTTTTGTAACGACTTTAGAAAATTGAAAGATGCATATCGCATGCCCCGAGTCAACGATCTATCTGAAAGGTTAGGACAAGTCTGATATTTTTTAGTTTTGGACTTCACAAAAGGGTATTGGCAGGTGCCCTTAACAGAGGATGCTAAAGAGAAAACTGCCTTCATCACACCGGAGGGGCTATATCAGTACAAGGTGTTACCCTTTGATTTGCATGGCACCCCGACACTTTTCAAAGACTAATGGATATTGTACTTTGTCCACATCGTCGGTACGCTTCGGCGTACCTGGACGATATCGTCATCCACAGTACCGACTGGGAAAGTCACTTACCCAAAGAACAGGCTGTAGTGGACTCCCTTAGGAAGGCTGGGCTAACTGCTAACCCCAAAAAAATGCACGATAGGGTTAGAGGAGACTAAGTACATGGGGTATGTCAATGGGCGCGGAGTTATCAAACCTCAAGTAAACAAAATATAGGCGATTCGGAATTGGCCTGACCTGTCACCACTAGGCAAGTAAAGTTGTTCCCCACTTTGCTACTGTGGCCGTGCCAGGTCGTATGTCGGTGCTGGTTCGCTGGGATGATCGGGCGGAAGAGGCGATCTGTGCTTTGAAGTCAGTCCTATGTGGGTCCCCGGTTTTGGTGGCGCCTGAATACAAGCGGGAATTCATAGTACAGACGGACGCCTCCGAAGTAGGCTTCGGTGCTGTACTGTCTCAGGAAGTTAACAGGGAGGAGCATCCCGTTGTCTTCCTAAGCTGCAAGCTTACCCCAGCTGAAACCAGGTACAGTATAGTGGAGAGAGAGTGCCTGGCCATCAAGTGGGCACTCGAGTCTCTCTGCTACTATTTGTTGGGGAGAAAGTTCCGCCTGGTGACTGACCACTCCCCTCTCAAGCCAGGCCAAAGAGAGAAATGCCCTAGTCACCAGGTGGTACAAAACTAAGTTCTCCGTAGAACACAGGGTAGGCCGCTTGCAGAGTAAAGCGGATGCCCTGTCCCGAGTGCACTGTCTGGCATGTGTTCACCCCCTTAAGGTTGAACAAAGAGGGAAGGTATGTAAGAAGGTACAAGGAATCATTGTGGATGATAGGTATGTGTCACCGAGGTTCCTGGCCTTGGTGGAATAAGAGCCAGTTTTCATGTGTCAGCAGCAGTTGCTGTGTGACAACTTGCTATCTAGTATGGCTGTAAATAGCTGATCCAGGACGACTCTTACTGAGAGTAGTCAAAGTGCTGGGTGGGTGACTACTCCCCACGGTCCAGGCCAGGTTTTCACAGACCTATAAAAAACGTCCAGCAGTGTCAGGTGGGTGGATTACTCCTCTCTGACACTGGAGCTGTGTGAAACTCTGCTGAGATCTGAGGCCTGTGTGTGGGCTGAAAGCTGCAGACAGTGTGTTGGGAGAGCAGGCCGCCTAAAGCCTGCAGGTGGACTTTCTGAGGCTGAGGATTCAGCCGGGTGTGGATTAAACACCCAGAATCAAAAGGTGAATGTTTTTCTGTATGAACTGATTTGGGTGTGAACTAACACCAATACTGAAAATGGACTGTCATACTGTGAACCTGCAACTAGTGTGAATAAACACAGCAGTTTTTAAAGTTACAAACGTGTCATTACCTCTATACTGCACCCGCTTGTGGAATATTTTAGTTAAGAACAGTAAAAACCAAGAGAGGACACACATGAGAGTGACAGTGAATAAATTGCCAAAGTACTTAGAATATTTTTTTATAGACAGAGACAGCAAATAATAAAGTGCTTAGACATGCGCAGAGGAGGTCGATAACCTAGAGTGAAGAAAATGCCAATGAAGCGATTCTTGATGAAGTCTGCAGTCATGCGGAGGAGCTACATGGGAGGAGAGGGATTGAGTGCAAGGGGGTACTTCACCTGGAGGGAGGGGAGATAAGGAAGGGATTGCTACAATTAGCGCTTCCGTAACTATCCCCAAAAGCTCACATAACAATACTGAGGTTAGCGATATGCCACCCATGTGAGTGGCGTCTGCATCAGAGGGTTTAAGAGGCCGTTCCCGCCCCTTTCAAACACACTCTGCGCAAATCCCCTGAGGACAACAGATTAGCTGGCGAAACATGTCGGGGGCAGTGTTTGGTTATTTTTTTTGAAAGCAGGTGCACATAGATATGAAAATCTAACAAAAGTTTTATAAGCAAATGAACATAGCGCAGGGATAGAAGGCAAGTGAACCTATATTAGCGTGCTGGAAAGGCTCACGATATCCCTTAGCTAGTCAATTCACAACGTTACGCAAACAGTGTGTGATAGTAGATACATATAGAAAGAAACTATGTGACACAGGTGACACTTAATGCTTTTATTTAGTCAGTAGATATATTAACATGGATTTAATGTTATGACTCAACAAGTAGAAGTAGGACATGGAACAAAAAGGAGTTATTGGTCTGATGGACCATTTTTAAATAATAAAAGTTATGGGGAGCCTTGACATGTGCAAGGGGTCAACTTTTGTTGAGTTATGGCCTATGTGCAGCTCAGCCCCATAGAAAATGAATGGGGCTGAGCACGATACAAGCACAGCCACTGTACAATATACGTCGCTGTGCTTGCGGGGCACTACTGCCAGCACCAGCCCTTCTGAAACAGCTATAAGTGCATAAAATCCCTTCCATTTACTAGAATTGGGGACCTCAGCGACATGATTGTGGAAGAGTTTGAATGGAGCATTAAAGCCTACGGCTACAATCAAGATGTAGCAGGGTAATTGAAACTGCCAAACTCTGTGAACCCAGTTTTGCCCAGAATACCCCTTTATAGGGGTTGTCTGGTTTTAAATCACATGCCCGTATTATACAATAAATCTAGTGCTGTCTTTGCGCCAGATCCATTACTATAGTTTATAAAAAGGTGCTGTCCAGTCTAATATAAATTAGTCAACTCATCATATTTTTTTTTTTTTTCAAACTAATTGCTTGGTTTCAGTGAATGGAAAATTTTTTAAATGATTTACTGATTATTTTTAGCTTATTATTATTTTACATTTTAAATCAGAGACTGGAAACCTATCCTGACCTTGTTCTGTACAAAGCACTGAGGGTTTTTCACCCAGTGCAAAGAAAAGTTTAAAGGGTTATTCTTACCTTACAAAGGGATGGTAGTTGTTGTTTCCCTGGATAAGTATCACATTCTTCACTCTATAAGACGCACTCACCCCCTCCCAAATGGCAGTGCGTCTTATTGAGCAAATAATAATGATGGTCATGAGTATGCAGGAGACACAGACATAGTGCATTTAGGTGTCAGGTCAAAGTGCAACATAGGTCCGGAAGAAGACCAGGGAGTGGGAAGTGTCAGCGCAGTCCGATGCAAGAGGTATATTTTTTTCATTTTTATTTTTTTTCTCTTAATGATTGCGCTTGGGGGTCTCATCTAAAGTCTGATGAGGAATGGGGGTGTGAAACAGAATGGAGCTTGGGGGTCTGATCTGAGGAGGAATGGGGGTCTAATACAGAGGTCTGATGGAGCCTGGGGTCTGATGGGGGATCTGAACTGATGTGTGATGAAATTATACTATACTATACTATACATATATATATATATATATATATATATATATATATATATATATATATATATATATATATATATATTCATATTTTCCTCCTCTATATCTAGGAGTGTTTTATGCCTCAGTGCGTTTTATGGAGCAAAAATACAGTACTTTATTATTGGTGAGGGATTTTAGCTCGGAGACTCCCACCAACTGGGTTGCAGAGCTGATTTAGTGCTGGGTCCTTTCTAAGCTTCCCCTGCAAAGCAGCACTCCTGTAGGGAGTAGGGAACAGCAGCCAGCCCAGTTCAATTGAAAAGAGCCATGCTGATATTTGCTGCACAGTGGATGACCAGCGAGCCAAAAAATTGGAAAACAAATAAAATTACGGTCTGAATGCCTAAGGGAGGAGTTACCGTGTAGCAGAGTACTCATTAAAGGGGTTTTACGGGACTTAGATATTGATGGCCTATGTTCAGCATAAGTCATCAATATCAGATCAATTTGGGTCAGACAACCCATACGCCCACCGCTCAGCTGTTTTCGGCACAGCTAAGCACTAGAAACTATACAGTGTGTAGTGGATGTGCCGGGGTACTGAACTACAATATGCTGGCACCAGAAACTCTATGACCCTGCAGTCTGTAGAGGAGCACAGGGCGACAGGAATAAAGCTCACGGCAGCTAGATCTTGTTCACCATTTGCTCTGGGTCACCCCTCGAACAGAGTAAATAAATCTTATCAAGGAAGAACGGCTGGATTACAAGTTGACTCCACCACAAAACTTCTAATTATAAAGAGAGGGATTTAGTGCAGAAAATGGAAAACCGTCTTGTTCATACTTACAGGAAGAGATGTGGAAAAGCATGCTTCCAGATGCTATTTTGGGAATCCTTGTTCCCTCCTGCAACATTGCCAAGGAACTGTAGGCCGCAGCGGAAGGCTGAAAAAAAACGCAAGAAGAGAAATGATTTAATTAAGAATAACATTAGAAATGAAAGAAGGGTGAAATTCCTTTAACTTAGCATTCGATAATCCAGAGAGCTTTATAAATCTTGCACAAAACTGCATTATATAGTGTAGTTTCTCAGGACCTGGTGTGACGAGGTAAAAATGAAACTTTCTGATAAAGAAAAAATTCTAGCAGCATGTATACTTTTCTATGACTGCTTGTTAATTGAGAATGTCTGATAATCTGGCATCCTTCAAGCCTCCTTGATGTCCGATTAGTAATGGCGCATTTACAAGTGCCGACTGAGCAGGCAATTACAGGGAAGGAACTGTTGCTCCCGAATAACTCCCTGCTCATCAGTGGAGGTAAGAGCTACATTTACATGCAGCGATCCCCTCCACTGTATGAGAGATGGCTACTGCAGTCGCTCGTCCTCCTAAAGGTTCATTGTTTCTGGGCAGTGCTGTGTGAACAGTGATCTGCTCCCCAGAAACAATCACTTAGGTGTCCACAAACTATTATTACACCCAATGAAGAAGCTCATTCATCAGGGCAATTATTGGGAATGAGTGTTTTTTTTTCTCAATAATCTGCCCAATAATAGTCCAGGGTAAAAGGGACCATGAGGCTGTATAATCCAAATAAATGTTTCTTATCCAGATAAGTGCTTCTGGTTCTCTGCACTGGAGATATGGAAGATGAAGTGATTTTGGGGTATTGGGAGGTTCTAGAAAATGGTTGATAAAAGGGAACAATAGTCTAATCAACTGCACGTTCCCAATGCTAGGGAGGCTTGTTCCTGTGGCAGCCTGCTATTGGCTTAACCCCCCCCCCCCCCCCATTGCCAAATGTCGGGGAGATGCAGCAGAGATCGTGCCGGCATCAGAAGCGACGCAGGTGCCGGGGAGCGAGGTAAGTACAACCTCTATAGCCCGGGCATATGGGGCATTATATCTTTAAAGGGGTTGCCGCAAAACAAATATTCAACATTTTTTCAAACCAACACCTGGATCTGAATACTTTCGCAATTGCATGTAATGAAAAATTTTGTATAGTCTTTAAGATAGGGCTCATGCACTTGACCGTTGGGTGTTCTTTGGTTCGCAAATTGCCAATCCGCACGGATACCGGCCGCATGCATTCCGCATTTTGCGGAACAGATCATCTGGTCCCTAATAGAACAGTCATATCCGTGTCTGTATTGCGGACAATAATAGGACATGTTCTTTTTTTTGCGAAACGGCCATGAGGACATACAGACATGTACTGTAATGCACACGGGAGTCATTTCCATTTTATGCAGCCCCACTGAAGTGAATGGTTCCGCATACGGAGACAGAAGAAAAAAATTAATCATAAAGATAAAAAAAATACATTTGCGTGCATGAGCACTTATTCAATAAAATCTACCTGTATAGAGCCATAGGATGTTTTTTTTATTATTATTATTATTATTTCTCTGTACACCTCCTGAGCTGTGATAGGGCAAGAGCTGCAGCAGAAAGGAAATGTCCTCTGTGCTGCAGCAGAAAGGAAATGTCCTCTGTGCTGCAGCAGAAAGGGCATGCCACCGGAACTGCAAGCTTGAGGTAACTTTAGTAGAGCAATTAATGGGGGGATCTCTGGATCCATGTGAGGTGCAGGTCTGGTTCAAGCTTTGTAAGAAATAGTGTTATTGACTATGAGGTCCAATATTCATTTTTTTACATTGATTATAGGATAAGTTTGTTTTTGTTTTTACGGGAAATAAGAAAAAAATACTTCAATATTATTTTATTATAAACACATTCCCAAATACCTTTAATTAGATATAATGGATGGTTTTGTCTAGGGAGCAATCATTAGGAGAAATAAAATGGCTGCCATCCTATTAGTAAAACACAAAACCTGTCCTAATCACACAGCAGTACAAGTTATGTCACAACACTGAGGTAAATAGCTGTCTCATCTTACTCTCTGCTCCACTTGTCAGGGATTATAATCCTGAATACAGCTGACACGATCTTGAGCTGATTCTCTGTGGCAATGAGGTTCATGAGAAGACATGAAGTACAGAGAAGAGGGACAGGACAGACTGTGGTAATGTGGGGCAGTGGTAATGGAGACTGCATACAAGAGCTGCTGCTCAATACCACATCTACACCCCCCTCTCTGTACTACGGTTAAAGATCTTATCTATATTCGGGATCATAATCCCTGAAAAGCAGAGCAGAGAGGGGGGATGAGGCAGCTCTTTAGATCAGTGTTGTGAAGTAGGATGGTGGCCATTTTATTTCTCCTAATAATTGCTCCCTAGACAAAACGATCTAAAGAAAAGTATTTGGGAATATACAGTGTGGCCCACCTCCAATATCTCCAAACCAAACTGCCCAATAGTAAATCTGTATTAGTTGCCCATAGCAACCAGAGATCAGCTTTCAGTTCCTACAGGGCTCTGAAAAATGAAATCATAGCTCAGATTGGTTGCTATGGCCAACTAAGACAGATTTATTTATTTTTTTTACTATAAGAAAAAAATTTGGGGGGAGATATTGAAGGCGAGCTACTTTTTTGTGGGCAACCCTGAATTTATAATAGAGCAATATTTACGTATTTTCAGTTTCCCAATTCCTGGAGAAACCCTTTAATGTGCCATTCAATCTATTTGAAGAAGCAGGCAGCATTTACTTTAAAAATTGTAAAAAAAATCAAAATATAAAAACAGCCACATGGTGGAATGGACTAAATTTATCCTTTTGGTAAACCACGACACAAATTATAGGTAGAAAGGAGCCTGTACACACATGGAATTAATATTTAATAGACAATAATCCCATCAAAAACAAATTAGGCCCAGAAACATGATTACTACAAAACAAGAATACAATATTACCTCAGAACCGAGGCTGGATGTACTGAATGTTTAACCATGTGAGAAACCATTATAGCCCAAATCAACCAACAGTTTTTTTACACACATTTAAAGGGGTATTCCGGTTATTTCAAATTTTTTTCCTTATCCACAGGATAGGGGATAACTATTTGATTGGTGGTGGTTCTACCGCTGGAATCCCCACCGATCACAAGTCCGGGGGCCCTGTGCCCCCTAGAATTAACAGATCATGCAGTTGCATGGCCGCTCCATTAATTTCTATAGGAGTTACGGAGATAGCTGAGCCATGTACTCCGATTTTTGCGGAACTCCCACAGAAATTAATTGAGTGGACGCTCGCGTGGGATTAAATATAAGTAAAGGTGAAATATGTGTGAGCAGGCTCAGACTGGCCCACAAGGGACACCAAGTACCTCAGAGGGCCGCTAGTCCCCCACCCACTGCACAAGTGAGACATATATATATATACTATATATATATTATAGTCAGTGTATTGTATATATATATATATATATATATATATATATATATATATATATATATATATATATATATATATATATATATAGACCGGCATGCCGAAACGCGCGTTGGGGTGCGCCATCCTGGTCGGTCCACTCCTGGTCTGTCTGAGGTGAGGTCTTTGTTTCATTGTTTATCCCGGCCTTTATTCATTTACTCATTCATTTGCATGTTTGATTTTTGTATGGCCGGGCGCAAATATCCAGCCTGGTTTCGGGCTCTGTCATTCATTTTGACCCACCTGATTATTGTACAATCAGAATTGTCTGCGGGTAGGTTATTTATTCACCTTATACTTTCATCCCGCTGACCTCTTATATAGCTTACTATCCAGACCGGAGCAGTTCTCCCAGGGTGGCACTCTTTTTCTCCTCCCTGCTCCCCTCTCTTCTTGTTTCCCCGCATTTTTATATGCATTTTATACTTGTCTCATTCCAATAAAGGATTTATTACATTCATTATCTGGCGCTATGGCTCCTTTCTTTTGTTTTTTCTGATACATATATATAGGCAGTGTACAGCATCCCAACCAGCCTATACCGATATAAAAACCTGGATAAAATATACTACCCTTTTTATTAATTATAGCTGCATCTGGAGGCCGAGAGGACTTCTAGACACTGAGGCAGCCCAGTGATCCACTTTCTCGATATCCTGGCAGGGGCCCTCATTATGAATCATCTTGAAAAGTTTTGCTTGCCTGCTGCCATGTTACAGTATGTACCTGGCTCACATGGCTAGGAGGACCCTAGTAGTCCAAAGCAGAAGTCAATCAGCAGTAAACTGAGCGGGTATCCAGCTGGGCAGCAGTCTACTACTGAAAAAATGTGTAATGGAGCAGTTTTCAGGACATGCAAAGATAGGGTCAGGTAATATTTGAATGTAGCTAAATAGTGGGCTCCCAAATTTATTTATTTTTTACTAGTGGGCCATAGGCACCCTAGTTCGACACTCCATGCGAGTCACGTCCTCGTCAGAACAGACTGTAAAAGTTCCACACAAAAAAAAAAAACACACACACACACACACAACAGACCTCATTCTCATTATAAAAAGAAGACTACACTTCATTAAGAACCTCAGGAACAAACTCAAAGCATCAGAATCACTTTACTGATTTACAAGAGAATAATGACCTGTCATAATATCATACTGTGGTTAATATTCCAGCGTTAAGCAAAATTCACCAGGAAACCAAGAAAACCAAAGAGGATATGTCAGCTGGGATGCCACCCACCGTGAAGGTACACGATGATGTACTGCCGACCCGCAACATGAAACTCTGGGGGAGTAACGAGTGATTCAACCCATAATTTATACAAGACCCACCCACACTGCCACTTATAAAAAGCCACTACAGTGTCCATCATGGCTCATATAAAGGGAAAATTACAGCCAGAGCACAGGGTTTGCCGCAATTTTTTTTTACCACGTATAAATAGAAATTAAGGATTTCCATACCTTGACGGCATTAAGAGTTGTAAGAGCAATGTGTGGTTTCCACCCACGTCTATTACGTGTTACTGAACTACTGTACACTGAACAAAATCTGGACAGTACTAGAAAACTTACCAAATATGAAGTTGGACAAAAATTTAGCAAAGGTATAATCATCATCCATAAAGAATGGCTGGAGTGGTCTAGAATCTAGACTGGAACATAGTCTGCCACTTGCTCATGTAACTGCTTGGCCTCTGAAGGAGACCATAAATCAGAGATCTTCAACCTTTTGCCCTTCCGCTACTGTGAAACTACAACTTCCAGCATACACACTTGTTCAGCTGTTCTTGTACTGTAACTCCCATAGATGTGAAAGGAGGATTCTGGGAGTTGTAATTTCTGAACAGATTGAGAGCAGGAAGATGCTGATCCCATAAAATCTTTCTGTCAATGAAGTACGTTTTTGAGAGCTAAATTATACAGGGTCCTTACTGAACTCAATGGACACCTGTAGTTTTCTGAAGCTGAGAGGCACCATGGTCAAGGTGCACCCAAGAAGTGGCCAAAAACAGAGCAAACAAGAGTCCGGCAGATCTGTGTGCAACCACTTAAAGTTAAAGTTCTTTCAGTTACAGATAATTGAAACCTTGTAGATTTCCAGGTTAGTGCAGTTTTCAGTTGCATGTCGGGCACACTGCAGAATTGCAGTGTCAGGAACATGTGAACCCAGCCTAATGGAAAAATGGTCCTTCATTTAGCTCAACTTCAGGTGCTGTTCAGGTCACGCAACCTCTTTAATCCCTTAGAGGGGTTGTCCAGGTTCAGAGCTGAACCCGGACATACCTCCCTGCAGGAGCATCGGAGCAGTTCATGCTCTGATTCTCTCCTTTGCCCTGCGCTAAATCGCGCAGGGCAAAGGCATTTTTTGGAGATCTGGTGACGTACCGGGGCATTCCATGGGGCTGCCAGGAACCACGGTGACGTCAGTTCCCCAGTAAACCAGCTAGGGCAGTGCTAAAGCCCACCCATCAGAGCCAGTGACTTCACCAAACAGACTGCCAGGCGGAAGTTCCGGGGAGAACCATCAAATCATGAATATGGAGGCTCATTCAGCATGCGCTGGAGCTGTTCAATACAGGATTTTAGCAAAATGTCTGAGTAAATTGAAGAAAGTGACCTGGTATATTGCTAATGGGAACAGCTGCTAGTTTATCTTGCCCTCAGTTAGGACACCATAAAACTGGTGACAGATTCCCTTTAAATTTGACATTTTCATTTAAATGCATTGGAAAATCTATATATTCTAATGCGTAAGATGGCCAGGTAGCTATTAGGACATCCCTCATGTATGTGTAGCGGTCAGGGGAGGAAGAGACCGCAGGGCAGGGTTCAACTACAGTACAGCAGACGAGGAGGCTGAAGCAGATACCAGCTTTATTAAACAAAATATAACGGCCGGAAAATCCGTTTAACCATTTTGTGCCGATGCACCAGGGGTGCAATCAACAAAAACAGGAACAATGTTAACAAGTTTACACAAATTTACAGGAAGGGTAACTGATCCGTGATATATTAAATGCGTTCCATCCAGCAAACACAAAAATACAGGCTACTCTCCTCTGATATTTTCCTGTCTGGCCCCTGCTGCCCAGGGCAGGTTTCTACAACGCTTTGACTAAAGATTTCTGCTCTATGCCCTATCACAGGTTAGCACCGATGCACACTCACAGTTCTGTAGGTAGCTGGGCAGAGATCACTCATGTCACATTCTCCCACAAGGTAGCTGCTTGTCTTTGTCTGGTACGTGGGGGCAGGTGTCGTCTTACTCCTAATACAGTCGCCAACTTGTCCCAGTGCGTGGTTAGTGTTCTCTCTCAGGTTCAGGAATCCACATAAGTTCAGCTCTGCCAGGAGTCGCCATCCTCTGCCATGGTCCCGCTAACCTATAGCACGTTAGCCAGGCCCCGTGTACTGGTACAAGTCTCTCAATTGGACGATATCACTTTAGTCTCTGTGGCTCTGTCCCACTGCAGCCAGACTCTCAGCTCACCACCAGCAAGGAAGCAACACACAGCCTGCCCGGGAACTTCAAACCCCTTCTACATCCTCTGGGACCAACAACTTAATTTCTTTCTTACTCAAAGACACAATGGCCTCTTGTGGCTGGAAGCAGGCATAACAGTCTGTGAGAATTATCATCCCTAGAAATGCAACTTGATAATTCTAGGAGCTGACCCTTACATGCCTCCTCACTTAAAGGTGGCCGTCCTCAGCCTTGCTATATAGTGCATTAAGAAGGAATGGTTAATACACCTTATAAACTGTAGTACAACATTGTCCACAAATACAAGTGGACCAAATGAACTGATCGGCAGCGTACCTTTCATCGGGATAATAAGTTCTGAGGACGGGACAGAAAGAGGTGTACTCTGAGCAGGTGTGGGATCTTCAGAACGGCATGGCCGTAGCATATTCCTAAGTAGAGTCCTTGAGGCAAACTCCTTATTTTCAACCCGTACTACGTATACCGGACCATTGGGGTACACTCTCTTGATCACTTTGTATGGCTGTACTTCCCAACACTCGCTTAACTTGCCTCTGGGATGTTTCTCTCGCACCAGCACCCGGTCCCCAGGCTGCAATGGAACCTCCTGGACTCAGGGCCGGTGCAAGAATTTTTGCCAACACAAGCAAAGCTACATTTTGGTGCCCCCTCCCTCACAGCTCACCTGGCCCTGGTCCCGTCTGCAGCAGCTGGCTTCTCTGTGTCGTCCTGGTATCTTCTCTCTGCTTCAGACAATCGCTGGTTTGAGGACCGTATTCTTCGCCCTCTAAGACACACCTAGGTTTTGGAGGAGGATATTAAGAAAAAAATATTTTCCATTACACCTAAGGTCTGACCAGCAATCAGACCCCCAATGTTAATCAGACCTCAGATCAGATCCCCAATCAGACCCCCAATGTCAATCAGACCTCAGATCAGACTCCCATGTTAGACATCAGCCCCCATCCATCAGCCCCCATGTCAGACATCATGCCGCCATGTCAACCATTAGCCCCATCCATCATGCTCCCATGTAAGCCATCAGCCCCCCATGTCACATTTCTCCCCCTCCATGTCAAATCACCCCCCTATGTCACATCAGCCCTCCATGTCACATTTCTCCCCCTCCATGTCACATTTCTCCCCCTCCATGTCACATTTCTCCCCCTCCATGTCATATTTTTCCGCCCTCCCCCAGGGTGCGCCCTAAGGCAGCCGCTTGGTCTGCCTTATGGTAGCACCGGCCCTGCCTGGACTGGAGGACAGTCAGTATGAGTTCTCTCTTGTAACCACTGACCTGCTAACTGGCGGATGGTCTGGAGCAGCTGACTGTTCTTTTACCCATGAGGTGGTAGATCATTTATTAGGTCATCTGGTTGTTCTAGGTTCAATTCAACGATTTCCCAACCAGCTCTTCCGAACAGCAACATGTATGGGGTGTAATCGGTGGTGGTGTGGAGCCGATTATTGTAGGCCCAGACCTCTGTACCGACCAGAATACCTTTAGTTTATTGCACTGCAAGAAATGTCACACCAATATACACCGCTGTTGCTATAGACGGTGTTATAATCACAGTTGCCACACCAAGTCCCGGTTACTAGGCAACTAAACTAACAATGGCTGAAGAGATAGACATCCCAGGCTAACGATAGAAGCCTCAGCCCAGTGTAATGAGGTCTCCCTATCGAATGACGTCACTACACCTATTACCATGCCGGCTATCTTCGGTGTGATTAAGCGCAGGCGCGGGCGCGTCAGCTGTTCTGCTGACGTCACCGCGCCGCGCCTCAAGCCTCACTCTGAGGCGAAATAGTTCCTGCTCTAAGCACTGCGGGCGCATGCGCGAGCACGTCAGCGTCCTTGCTGACGTCATCGCGCTGTACTCCAAGCCTCGCTTTGAGGCTCCAAGATGTTCAAATAGGAGCGGGCGTTCCTCTGTCAGTAGGCTTCATCACAGCCTCTGGACACGCCGCCGAGCTCCACATGAGGGACAGAGCCATTATTAGGCAACCTCCTCCACTCTGTCTGCACATTACCAGGCAAGTAACCAGCCCTGACACCTTGATACAGCCCAAACCTAAAGGCTGCTGCTTCAGGGTGCCTAATTGTGTCATATACCACATTACCTAAACTGTATCGACATGTGTGTTGCTAATCAATAGAAGATATCAATACTATATGTCACCTTAATCACATTGCCCTTTCCTGTGTGCCTAAATTCCCCTGATGAGTTTTAAATACGAAACATGCGTGTAGGGACTAGCTACACTAGGGCACAATAGGGCCAAGTAGCGAAAGGGTCAGGTTCCGGACGGGGTCGTTCTTATTAGAACGGGTGCTCCGTAAATAGGACGCTAGGGCCGTGATAGCATCCATTAATTAGGGCTGTCTAGGTACCTAGTTAACCCATAATACCCCTGCCGGGCCCCAATCGCACTTTCTTTCACAGCACATCTGCTGGCGTTGGACATCACCAAAACCAGAGGACCGTGGCTGAAACGGTAAGACCACCGGTTATCTAAGGTGCCGTTGCGCACTAATTGTATGTCAAATTAAAGGTGCCGCTGTGCACCAAGTAATTTTGCATATTCCCTGTGTTATTATACACTCCATTGTACTTAACATCAAATTCAGGGACATATTCTACCTATAAGAATTAAAAGTTAAGTTTTAACTCAAATCACCAATACCACTTAATCTACCCAGACCAATACAGGCAGATAGCCAGGCCAGTGTGTCTTCTTGTCTTCCTCTAGAGTCCTCAGCATTTGAAGCAGTGTCTGGTTAAAGCGCTCGCAGGTCCCATTCCCTTGGGGATATGCGGTTGTCCTGGATTTTTCATTGCCATACAGTAGGTGTAGCTCCTCCATCACTTTCCCTTGAAAACACGCTCCTTGATCTGAGTTAATACGCTTCGGACACCCGTAGACCCGGATGAAGTCTTGACAGACAGCCCGAGCTGCGGACTAAGCTGTCTGGTCCAGAGTTGGGGTGACCACTGCAAACTTGGAGAAGTGGTCAATTATGACCAGGCAGTACTATAGGCCTCTGGCTGATAGACTATCTCTTCGTGGGACAATCATTAATACTTCCAGCGGTTCGTTAGTCTGTATGGCCTGTAGGGGTGCACTCTGTTCCATGCTTTTAGCGAGTTCACACACTCGACACTGTTGGTAAACTTCCTCAACCGTGGCCTCCAGTGACGGACAATACACATAACGCTGCAGCCACTGGTAGGTCTTGACTGGCCCGAAGTGAGCTCCAAATTCATAAGCCTCTTTGACCATTTCACGTGTCGCACTTCTGGGAATTACTACCTGCCACCTTGCCTCTAGATGAGCAGGCTGCTGCCACTTGAGGTACAAAACAGCTCCGTGAACTTAATTAAACCAGGCAAAATCTTTATTAGTACCAACACCCAGAAGGCATACAATATACATAATCTCATTACATGCCGCACGATGGGGGTAGTCTATTTGATCACCTGCCTATGCGGCTTACAATATGTAGGCAAGACGGGAAGAGAATTGCATCGCCGGATAGGGGAACACCTTGGGGGATGTTCGGAACAAGCACAAAAAAAAAAAAAAAAAAAAAAGGAGACCACGGTGGCCAGACATGTTAATGCTGTCCATAATGGACTTCTGACAGTGCTCAAATTTATGGGCATTGAACGAGTTTGCAAATCCATTACGCGGGGAGACTGGGATAGACGCATTTTACAACATGAATGTTGGTGGATTTTCGAACTGAATAAGTCTAATCCATGCGGCCTTAATGAATTTTGGCTGCTTTATATAGACTCCCTGCTTTCTCTGGGATTTAATGCACTCGTGTATGACCGCAGCGTGAATAAAAGCCAAAATATCTATAGAAAGTCCATTGAGACAGGATCCCATCTGGGATCTGGAATCTAGTCCCCCTTTTTAAATCGGGCACTTGCCATAGATTGGTATAATATATCATGGCAACAGCGATGTCATGCCCTTATAGATTGTGTAGCTATTACTATTGATTTATGGACCTTTAAGGACCTGGGTATTGGGGTTACCTTCCAGGACCTGTCAACCCCTCCCCCCCTCCCCCCTTGGGCGTGACTAATGCACCCACATGATGCTCCCCATGTGTGTAATGACGCGGCGACGCACGGGCGGGAGGCGGCAACTCTAGTTTAAAAGGACGTGCACTGAAGTGCACGGTTGCCAAGACGCCACAGGCAAATAAGGGACGCCAGACATCGCTTCTTGGAGAGAACCCTTGCCGCAGTAACCCCATCTCACAAGGGGTAGTTAGATCTGGAGGTGCAATCATACACCGTCCTGTATGGCCACATTGAGGACAAACCAGTCCATATCGATGTGAGTAAGTGGTACATTGAAGGCCCTGAACGGTGATAATAAGCTATCCAATTACCCTTAATTTTAAATACACCTATAGGTAATTAAAGCACTACTCTTTGTTTTGTAGGTAGCACTAGCTCCGTGTCCCCTGATGATTCTGGGGCTATAAATTAGATGAAAATGTGTAGACTATCTGGTAAGAAGCGTTTGACTCTCCATGTTAGTTTACCCCTCCCCTCTCCCTCCTTTTTCAGGCAATAATATACCTTTATGGTAGGGACTACTGGTGGTACTTGTCCATTGGTAGTGGTGTCTATGAACAGGACTGTGGGCTCTCAATTTTAGGTATTATATTAAAAGTTACATTTTACTACTGCCTGTTTTTATTAATTTGCAGAGATCAGTCATGTCACATTCTCCCACAAGTTAGCTGCTTGTCAGGGTCTGGTACACAGGGCAGGTGTCGTCTGGCTCCTGATACAGCCGTTTACTTGTCCCAGCGTGTGGTATTTTCCCCTCCCTCTAGATTGCAGGTGCAGGAATACACATAAGTTTATTATATGGGGGAGAAAAAATAACTGGGTCGCACATCCACAGTGCTTGGCTTTGACCTAAAAAGTGTACAGCCCCCCGTATTGCATGCTGTACAAGAGGCATTAGTGTACATTTTGATCAAAAGGCATAAGCCCACTCACCACGTCAAGGAAGCCTCTATTGAGTGGGACCTACTCTGACAAAAGGGCGCAGCACGGTGCGATGACAAAGTGGTGATGTCCTGGTAGGCGGCGGGACCCAGGAGTCAAAGCAGCAACCATGCTGTCTGACAATGCCACCCATGGCACTGGGTCCCACCAACCCACCAGAACAGCACCACAGAAACAAAGGCCACCGCACAGTACTGCACCATGTGAACAGCTGTCTAACACGGCATGTCCATTACTATCAGGAGCTACAGGTCAATGACCACTATATGCAAACCTGTGTGATTAAAACCACCTGTGCCGAATGGGAGGAGTGCTGACACCAGTAATAAAGAAGAAAGATTCAAATAACAATTATATGGGGGAGAAAAAAGAAAAAAGAACACATAAGTTTAGTTCTGCCAGGAGTCCCCGTCCTCTTCCACGATCCCGCTAACCTATTAGCACGTTAGCCAGGCTCCGTGTACTGTCACAAGTCTCTCAATTGGACAATATCACCCTTCTCAGAATCACTTTTTAGTCTCTGTGGCTCTGTCCAACTGCAGCCAGACTCTCAGCTCACCACCAGCCAGGAAGAAACACACAGCCTTCCCAGGAACTTTAAACTCCTCCTACATCCTCTGGGGCCAACAACTTCATTTCTGGCTTACTCAGAGACACAGTGGCCTCTTGCGGCTGGAAAAAGGCATAACAGTCTGTGTGAAATATCATCACTAGAAATGCAACTTGATAATTCTAGGGGCTGACCCCTAAATATGCACCGACAGGATTTCACACAGGACATACCTGAGGACCTTTATTAGAGCTATCCCTTCCCTCCCTTGTGATGCCACGATCGCTAGTGATTTCAAGTTAACTATTGTACCATAGCACTGTAAATTAACAATGTGGGAAAGGGGTTAAATGGAGACCAAAGGTCAATTATTACATATTTAGAAAGTATGTTCAGTGAACATATGTGCATATTTGTGCCTAGTGTAGGAAGGCACAAGGGTCCGTAGTTGACGGAAGGTATGTGTGACTGAGGTTCCTGGCCTCGGTGAAGTAAGAGCTGGCTTTTTTTTTTAAGTGTCAGCGGCAGCTAGTGCTGGTTGACACGTTGCTATTTTAGTATGGCTGTAAGCTGATCCGGGCCAGCTTTTACTGGGAGTAGTCAAAGTGCTGGGTGGGTGGCTTCTCCCCACGCTCCAGGACGGGTCTTTACTGGCCTATATCAAACCCAGCCAGCAGTTTCAGCTGGGTGTGGATTACTCTTCTCTGACAGTGGAGCACTGTCAGTCCCTGGGTGTTTTGGGATCTGAAAACTTGTGCCGTGCAAAAGGGCTGGGAGCCGCATGCTGAGAAACAGGCCCCTGCTGTGGACCACAGGTGGAGAAACTGCAAACCCGGTGAAGGTTTTTGTTCTGTGAACTTTTCATGGTGTGAAGAAACAACTAGATTGCAAAATGTCACTTTTAGTTTTTCCTTACGTGCGAATAAAATACTGAACTGTTTAAGTTTAAGACTTTGTGGCTGCCTCTCTACTGCGTCCGCTAGCCTGTCTACAAGAGCAAATCCCCACACCAGCTATAAAAAGCTGCAGTGCCCACTCACAAATGGGATTTAAGAGTCAGGTTTGGAAAATAATCCTTTTTTCTGTGCAGTGGAAACCTTGCAATGACTTCCAGCATGGAATGGCCAGACTGCACACGTAGAACTGCTGCCCATCCCGGTATCTTTCATAATGCCCTAAAAATAGACATTTTAGGTCACCCGTAACAATCCTGAGGCTCGGAACGTTCATCTTTCTCTACCCCAAAAACATTGAACGAAATCCCATTTTCCAACCACTGACTGATCTGGAGAACATGTACCAATGCTACTGAAATTAAAGGAATTCAGGTACGATTAGGATACATTCACATGACAGCGAAAAAATACAGCTATTAAAAACGGACGCGCTGTCAGATTTTCATTGCCATTTTGCATCAGTGTGCTCATTCATTTTCTGGAAGTCAATTCATATTTTTTTTAACCCATTCGCTACCAATGTCGTAACTGTACGGCGAACTGTGTTAAAATACCAGCGCCATACAGCTACGGTGTGGTGTACACCCGATCCCAGAGCAAAATCAGGACTTGTGGTACACCAATGCGATTTCATCTTTTCCTGCTGAAAGAAGAAGAACAACAACATCTGGAATTGCTGCACTGATTTTTTTATTTTATTTAATTTGCAGCTCTTCCAGATCCCGAAACCACCCTCCATCCCTGTCCCTGTCCCTTCCCGCCCCCCCCCCCCCCCAATCCTTTATTTTTTTTAACGGGCGCCATTTGGTCTGTGCGCTTTTCTTGGTAATTTTTTTATGAATTTTTTTCAATTTTCAAGATCTGCACCACTTTCTCCATGAGAGCTGTGACCGCTCAGAGTTGTTCAGTGAATACCTGCCTGATCAGCACCCCCCCCCCTCCCCCCCATATCTGTGTTGAGATCTCTCTCGATCTTTCTCTCTCTCTCACTCATACACAAGTTCATTTTTAGCCAGTGTTCACTCTAATACTGTAATGGATTTTCATACTACCGTTTTTGCACGCATGCACAATCTTTGCGCATGCATGCGTGCTGCAGAGCACCGATTCAATAGTGTGCTCATTTACATCTGCTCGGTTTGTTGTTTGTTTTTTGTTTTTTTACATTTTTTGGTATATATCATCTCATATATATATAAAAAAAAAATGTTTCTGTCTGTCTAGACGTTCTTTATGCACGACCAAGCAACTGAACCGATCTTCACCAAATTTGGCACACAGGTACATCACACGTACCGTTCCTGAGATATTCCCAAATCCCAACTGCTATAAACACACAGTTCTACTCCGGGTTTCCATAACAACCAAGCCATTTTTTTCTTTACTGCTTAAAAGGGGCACAGTGGAGGTAACGGTTATTAAAGGGGCGGGCGCTATGGAGGTCCCTGTAAAAGGGGTGTGATGAATACCACCCCTCGTGCCCGCTGACGTCAACCACGTCGAGCTCAAGGGACCTGGTATGATCACAGGGTTTACCAAAAACGTGAAGTTACGCCCTCCAGAGGAGCACGTAAGGTCAGGCTGGTATAGTTTACACACACACACACCTCCTGTCCACGCGGGCACAGAGAGGCAACAAGCTGGAAGAGCCTTTTCACTGCCACAGTGAAAACAGCCCACACTCAGCCCGGGTAACTGCCACCAGTTTCTCGTTTGATATAAGCCCGGTCCGCTAACGGGATTATATAGGGTCAAAAACCAACCCGCGGTAGCTTATAACTAGGCCAAAACACGGACGTGGGGATTCGTGATCTAGATACAAGATAGCACAAGATTAAATTATAGATTTAATCGCTGTAAGAGCACACTAGATATAACACAATATACACAGACAATATATACAGTGGTCTGAGATTACAGATACAGATTATATGGGTACAACTGGGTTAAGCAGTGTAAAAGTAAGTTACCAAGTATGATGAAAGGTCCATG
Organism: Bufo gargarizans; assembly: GCF_014858855.1. Lineage (NCBI taxonomy): Eukaryota > Metazoa > Chordata > Amphibia > Anura > Bufonidae > Bufo > Bufo gargarizans. Next base: position 474,861,682 of record NC_058081.1, on the reverse strand, counting down.
TGATGTCCTGAGCTGGGCTGTGATCTCCTGCTATTTCCTGGGTCCCTCTAAACACATGTGTAGGATGTGACCCCTCTTCAGAGAAAGACCGCGCCTACTTGCTGGCACCAGGCTTTTAACCTGTAGCCGGCCCATCCCCTCCCTGCCTCAGGGAGGGGTCAACTCCCCCTCTTCTGGGCTGACCGCAAATGACCCACAAAACCCTTTAGGGTTCATAGCTCCAGACCAGAGGGTCACAGGGAGATGGTTCTGGGACTAATGGACCTGACTGGGTTCCGGCTACAAGTAGAGCCCGAACCTGGTACCAGTATGTGGTTTCTATGGGGAGATATGGGTATCTCCCTACCCCGACTGGGTACGAGTAAACAAAGACCATGGGACCTTACCTCGTGGCCACCGGGACACAAATATGTATCCGGTTTGCGCCTGCGATGGCCAGGTGATTCATAATTCCTTATGAGAGGTAGGTGCCAATATGTCTAGGAAATCTCATTGATCCAGGCAAGAGCAGATACGCCCTGCTGGGGGGTTTTCCTGCAAGATTCAGCTGGCTCCATACTGGTGCATGGAGGTGTGAACTTTTCCTTGAAGCAGGGCCCTCCTGTGGAGTTCCTTACCTCTGCAATCTGTCAGCACATGGGGGGTGTAAACTTATTTTGCATGTACACTGAATCATGCCAAGAGGTGCATCAAATTGCAATCAGGGCTGGGGGCTTTGAAGCAGGGAAATCCTGTAGATTTCCCTACCTCTGCTGTCTGTCAGCAAATGGGGGGTGTGAGGACATGGCTGACATTAAATATTAATCCATATTCCTCACAAGGGGCGTGCACTGTGAAAGTCACTGTTAAAGGGGTGGTCACTCTGAAGGTCACTGCTAAAGGGGCGCCACTGTGGAGGTCAATGTTAAAGGAGGGGGTACTGTGGAGGTCAATGTTATGGGGAAACTGTCTTTTTACGATACACGGAAACATAAAATAAAATATACCCGTGTGAAGCTGGGTCCTTCTTGTAGTCATATATATATATAAAATGAGTTTGTCTGAACGCCTGTCTGTTCTTTATGCGCGACCAAACGACTAAACCGATCTACACCAAACTTGGCACACAGTTACATCAAGTGTCCGGGAAAGTTTTAGACCAGGTCTCAGCTCTCTAGGATGTACCGATCCTGAGATATTCCCCAAAAAATTACCTGCATTTGCCAATACAAGCCTGCAAGTCTTTCTCTTCAAATCCCAACTGCCATACAGTTTTACTCCAGGTTTCCATAACAACCCAGCCATTTTTCTTCACTGCTGTAGTTCAGCTTTAGGATAGAGCTACAGGACGACAATAAGTCGCACGTCACATAGGGCACAACTACGCTGCTACATGCATTCGTCTTGGATGGATTTTTTGCAACTGTCATGTCGCAGCAGGTCACACTGCGACACCATAGCCCAGGACTCAACAAATCCCAGGCGCCAGGTCGCCATGGTGATCAGGAATTTGGTCCTGGCGCTTGGTTATTTGTCAGCCAGTTTTCAAAAGTGCCCGGGCGATGGGTGCGGAGAGGGGGGCCCGTTCTGTCCAGGGGCAGCAGGAGTGGACATGAGCGGAGAGCTGTGTGACGGTGCCTTAGGTTCCCTATATGCGGCTGCCGAACACGCTTCCTGCCCATGGCTGAGTGTACGAGAGGAAGTTCACTGTGACAGACGTGGCGGCGCTCGGTTCGCGCTGGTGGCGGCCCCGGGGTGTGATGAGGAGAAGCTCCATCCTGCCCCCAGCAGGCTCAGGCCGCCCATCTGCTCTATAAGCGGAATGCAGAGTCCGGCCTGGTGGCACGTTAAGTGGCTTCTGCGTCTGATGGGCCGGAGGCCTGACCTGCTGTGCGGGGCCATAGAACTGACCTGCGCCCTCCTCGTGGCTCTCAGGTTCACCTGCAGGTAACTACCCACCCCCCAGTGCAAATTACTACTACTCTCATCCAAGTGAGGCAGGAGCAGGGACTTTAGATTCAGGGACTTCAGTGGGGGATTGTAATTAGCCAGTTTCTTAGTACTACATTATATTGTATTTTTTGCTTTGCTGGTGTAATCCCCATTTAGTATGTGTTGCACAATTGACAACGCAGTCCAGTGCACATCTTGCATGATGTATCCAGTCCTGGAACAGGAGTTCAAGGGTGCATATCTTTGTTCAAGATGTGAGCAAATTACCCGTTTGGAATCGCAAATAGAGTCTCTAAATGGGCAAGTTGCAACACTGAGAGGCATTGACAATTTGCAAAAGAGTTTGCTTCTCACCGAGCAAGCACTCTTTGGGGTAGATGAGGGGGAGGATGACAGAGAGGAGGCTGAGGAAAGTGAGGTAGCTAGCTGGGTAACAGTTAGAAAGTGGGGTAGAGGGAAGAGTGCCAGGGAGGCTAGCCCTGATCTGACACACCCAAACAAGTTTGCACGTTTGGCAGATGAGGGGGATGTCAGTCCAGGGATGGCACTGCCGCAGCCAGACACTTCCTCTGCCAGTCAGGGGAATGCCAGCTGCGGTAAGCAGGGGACCAGGAGAGCAGGGCAGGCCAGACAGGTGCTGGTAGTGGGAGACTCAATTATTAGGGGAACAGATAGGGAAATCTGTCACAAAGACCGTGATCGCCGAACAGTGTGCTGTCTTCCTGGCGCTAGAGTTCGACACATCGCGGATCGGGTTGACAGAATACTGGGAGGGGCTGGAGAATATCCAGCGGTCATGGTCCATATCGGAACCAATGACAAAGTTAGGGGTAGGTGGAGAGTCCTTAAAAATGATTTCAGGGATTTAGGTCAAAGCTTAGGGCAAGGACCTCAAAGGTAGTATTTTCCGAAATACTACCTGTACCACGGGCCACACAAGAAAGGCAGTGGGAAATTAGAGACATTAACAAGTGGCTCAAGAACTGGTGTAGGAAGGAGGGGTTTGGGTTCCTGGAGAACTGGGCCGACTTCTCTATCGGCTACAGGCTCTATCGTAGGGACGGGCTGCACCTCAATGGGGAAGGGGCAGCTGTGTTGGGGAAAAAGATGGCTAGAAGGTTGGAGGAGTGTTTAAACTAGGGACTGGGGGGAGGAATGGAAGGAGGGACTAGAACAGTTAAGGTGTAGGGTAAAAAAATATACATAAGCCTCTCAAATGTATGTATACTAATGCCAGAAGCCTGACAAATAAAACTGGGGAACTGGAATTAGTGATGTGTGAGGAGGACTATGACATAGTGGGAATAACTGAGACATGGCTGGATGATAGCTATGACTGGGCAGTTAATGTACAGGGTTACAGTCTGTTTAGAAAGGATCATCAAAACCAGAGAGGGGGAGGGGTCTGCCTTTATGTAAAGTCCGGTCTAAAGCCCACACTCCGTGAAGATATAAGTGAGGGACATGAACATGTGGAGTCACTGTGGGTAGAGATACATGGCGCTAAAAACAATAATACATTACTAATAGGAGTTTACTATAAACCACCTAATATACCAGAGTCCACAGAAAATCTACTACTAAATGAGATTGACGAGGCGGCAAATCATAATGAGGTGGTTATTATGGGGGACTTCAACTACCCAGATATAGACTGGGAAACTGAAACTTGTATATCTCATAAAGGAAACAGGTTCTTGGCAATAACCAAAGACAATTGTCTCTCCAAACTGGTTCAGGACCTGACAGAACAACAGACGTGCAGGTTGGGGGACACCTGGGAAATAGTGACCACAAAGTAATAACCTTCCAATTATCATTCAAGAGAGTGTTTCTACAGGGAGGAACAAAAATACCAAACTTCAAAAAAGCTAAATTTAGCCAACTAAGAGAGGTCATAGGCCTAACTAAATGGGATAAAGTCCTCACAAATAAAAATACAGCCACAAAATGGGATATCTTTAAAAGCATCCTAAAATCCCATTGTGAGAGGTACATACCGTATGGGAATAAAAAGGTTAAGGAACAAAAAAGAAACCAATGTGGATAAACAGAACTGTAAAGAAAGCAATAAATGACAAAAAGAAAGCATATAAAACACTAAAAAAGACGACTGAGAGGAGATCTAATTAATATGTATAAATATATCAGGGGACAGTACAGAGATCTATCCCATCATCTATTCATTCCCAGGACTGACTGTGACAAGGGGACATCCTCTGTGTCTGGCGGAAAGAAGGTTTGTACACAAACATAGAAGAGGATTCTTTACGGTAAGAGCAGTGAGACTATGGAACTCTCTGCCCGAGGAGGTGGTGATGGTGAGTACAATACAGGAATTCAAGAGGGGCCAGGATGTATTTCTGGAGTGTAATAATATTACAGGCTATAGCTACTAGAGAGAGATCGTTGATCCAGGGATTTATTCCGATTGCCTGATTGGAGTCGGGAAGGAATTTTTATTCCCCTAAAGTGAGGAAAATTGGCTTCTACCTCACAGGGGTTTTTTGCCTTCCTCTAGATCAACTTTCAGGATGACAGGCCGAACTGGATGAACAAATGTCTTTTTTCGGCCTTATGTACTATGTTACTATGTTACTGATGGGAAAAAAAAAAATCTAGAATATTCGAAATTACGAATATATAATCACTATATTCTAAATATTTGCGAATTCTCAAAGTGCCGATATTTGCGATTAATATTTGCTATTCGAATATTCGCGCACAACACCTCTCCCGTCATATCCTCAGTATATAAATATGCCACCGTATAATGCTCTTTGTATTGTAAATGGCCCCTTACAGTGCCCCCAGTATTATAAATGGATCCCAATAGTGCCCCCTTTATTAAGATGTATATAAATTTCTGTCTGTCTGGACGTTCTTTATATGCGACTAAACGATTGGACCAATCTTCACCAAATTTGGCACACAGGTACATCAGGTGTCCAGCAAGGTTTTAGACCAGGTTTTAGACCAGGCCAAGGTTTTAGGCCGGCAAGTCTTTCTCTTCAAATCCCAACTGCCATAAACACAGTTACTCCAGGTTTCCATAACAACCCAGCCATTTTTCTTTACTGCTTAAAGGGGCGGTCACTGAAAATCACTGTTAAAGGGGTGGCCACTATGAAGGTCACTGTATGGGCACACTAACCAATCTTAAACGTCTACTGTCTCTAGTGGACGAGACCTGTATGGCAACTGTGGCATAGTACAATGGGATTGGCGGATGGTTTGTCACACTGTGGTCAATTGCGACCAGGAAATCTGAGAGGTCTTTGCCCGGGAGGGCTGCACTCCCAGGGCCTGAACGGCAACCCATGCCAGGATAAAGGTTGCCAGTCAGTTGCTGTTGCAGTCCTAAGCCCTCTGAAGGATCCGAGGCCTCCCACACAGCAATGCTCCTACGGAGCTCTACTTGTGGCAGGTCTCCATAGAAACACAGTGAATCTCCCATAGGCTGCAATAGTAATTCATTGCAGTCTATTTCAGAAGCAATCTCAGGCTTGCATATGAAATTCCCTAGGAGGACTGAAAAAACGTTCAAGAAAGGCATTAAAAATATAAAGGAAACGCTGTAAAAATTAAACCCATAAAACTGGCATAATAATTTTTTTTCCAATTTCCCCCCAATTACAATAAAAAAAAAAAAAAAAAGAAAGACTGCTATGCTAGGAAGATATAAATAAAAGGTCTTTATTTTGTTAGTTATTTTTTGTTATTTATAAAGGTCTTATGACTTTTTTTTCCTAATTTCATTCTACAAGGAATATTTTTACCCATTTTAAATACAGTAAATAATATTTAATAAAGTAAATGGTGCCATAAAAAAAAAAATACACCTTGTTCTGCAAAGAATAAGTCCTTATATGGCTATGTAAAAAAATAAAAACGCAATAATGAAAATTGTCTCGATCCTTAAAGGGGTTGTTTACCGTTTGTGGAGTTTGGAAAGCCACCCCCACCCCCAGCCGGACTTGCAAAGGGAACAATACTTATCTGCTCCCCGCTACTAGGTCCCAGCTCCATTGATGCCCAGCCACCGCTACCTCGCTCTGGTCTCTGGTCACTGTCAACATCTGCTTTGATGCCACTGACTGGCCGCTGTGGTGACTGCACCCCTTGAGTTGTGACAACTGGTCAATTGACGCAAGGGGGAGGTCATCACTGCGGCATTGTCAAAGGGGGACCTGCTGTACAGTGGACGGAGCTGGTTACTGAAGTGCGGCTCCCATTGAAGCAAATGGCATCAGACCCCAGCTTCAATCTGAATGGAGCGTTGTACTCAAGCGATTTTGAATGGAGCTGCAGGGCCCATGCTTGGCTGCATCTCCATTCAAAGCTCTCCCAGCTAAGTCTAGAGGCTGGGGGAAACATAGTCTCTCTGGTCATGGCCATCAGTGGTAGTCCCAGCGATGAGTTCCTTTCCAGAGGTTGAAAACCAAAGAAATCATTTCATTTTGGATGGCCTGTCCCAGAAAGGAGCTGCTGCACTGATCAGTCGATTGCCACGGGTCCGGCTCTTGTTACACAGCTGCTTTTGCAAGGAAAAGCCACAGCCAGTCTGCTGCAGAGGAAATGTAGGATTATATGGCAGCGATTCGAATAAATGGCCGTTCATGCAATACAGAGATGTCTCAAACCGAGAACCCCCCTAAATACATTAGCATCATGACCAGACACTACTGGGGGTACAGCTTGAAAAACTGCAGCCCTTTACATGTTCCATACTGTCAGACAGACACCTTTAAGGCAGTATCTTACACAAATAATTACTGTAATTGTGTGTCAATAGAATAAGTAAATTCTTTCCTAAATTTCTGCCAAGTGGCAATTGCAGCGTGAGCTGGCAGGCTTACAGAAACAGTGACTGGTGACCGGTGTGCAGCTCCACTGCATCTGTACCATGGCAGATAATGACCGCATCTTCCTGCTGAAGAATGAGAAAGAAGAGGAGGTCTGCAGCACAAACTACGTGAAGTACATGGCTGTAAAATTTTTATTTTTAACTGGAGAGGCAAGACTACATGACAACGAGTTGCTATTCAAGCAATTGCCCAATATATTAGTAAGGCCTCATGCACACGACCGTTGTGTGCATCCGTGGCCGTTGTGCCGTCTTCCGTTTTTTTTCGCGGACCCATTGACTTTCAATGGGTCTGTGGAAAAATCGGAAAATGCACCGTTTTGCAGCCGAGGCCGTGATCCGTGTATCCTGTCCGTCCAAAAAATATGACCTGTCCTATTTTTTTGACGGACAACGGTTCACGGACCCATTCAAGTCAATGGGTCCGTGAAAGAACACGGATCCACAGAAGATTGGCGTCCGTGATCCGTGGCCGTAGGTTACTTTCATACAGACGGATCCGAAGATCCGTCTGCATAAAAGCTTTTTCTGATCTAAGTTTTCACTTCGTGAAAACTCATTTCCGACAGTATATTCTAACACAGAAGCGTTCCCATGGTGATGGGGACGCTTCAGGTTAGAATACACTGCAAACTTTGTACAAGACTGCCCCCTGCTGCCTGGCACCACCCGATCTCTTACAGGGGGATATGATAGCACAATTAACCCCTTCAGGTGCGGCACCTAAAGGGGTTAATTGTACTATCATATTCCCCTGTAAGAGATCAGGGCTGCCAGGCAGCAGGGGGCAGACCCCCCCCCCCCCCCAGTTTGAATATCGTTGGTGGCACAGTGTGCGCCCACCATCGCCCCCCCCCCCTTCCCTCCCTCTATTGTAATAAATCGTTGGTGGCACAGTGTGCGCCCACCATCGCCGCCCCCCCTTCCTCCCTCTATAGTTAAAAATCGTTGGTGGCACAGTGTGCGCCCACCATCGCCCCCCCCTCCCCCCCTCTATTGTAATAAATCGTTGGTGGCACAGTGTGCCAACCACCATCGGCCCCCCCTCTCTCTATAGTAGTAACAACCATTGGTGGCAGTGTGCGGCCTCCCATTCCCCCCCCCCCCCCATCATTGGTGGCAGCGGAGTTCCGATCGGAGTCCCAGTTTAATCGCTGGGGCTCCGATCGGTAACCATGGCAACCAGGAAGCTACTGCAGCCCTGGTTGCCATGGTTACTTAGCAATAGTACAACAGTAGAAGATTCATACTTACCTGCTTGCTGCTGCGATGTCTGTGTCCGGCCGGGAGCTCCTCCTACTGGTAAGTGACAGTTCTTTAGCAATGCGCCGCACAGACCTTTCACTTACCAGTAGGTGGAGCTCCCGGCCGGTCACAGACATCGCAGCAGCAAGCAGGTAAGTATGAATCTTCTACTGTTGTACTATTGCTAAGTAACCATGGCAACCAGGGCTGCAGTAGCTTCCTGGTTGCCATGGTTACCGATCGGAGCCCCAGCGATTAAACTGGGACTCCGATCGGAACTCCGCTGCCACCAATGATGGGGGGGGGGGGGAATGGGAGGCCGCACGCTGCCACCAATGGTTGTTACTACTATAGAGAGAGGGGGGGCCGATGGTGGGCGCACACTGTGCCACCAACGATTTTTAACTATAGAGGGAGGAAGGGGGGGCCCGATGGTGGGCGCACACTGTGCCACCAACGATATTCAAACTGGGGAGGGAGGGGGGGGTCTGCCCCTTGCTGCCTGGCAGCCCTGATCTCTTACAGGGGGATAGGATAGTACAATTAACCCCTTCAGGTGCGGCACTTGAGGAGTTAATTGTGCTGATCACGGCCCCCTGTAAGAGATCGGGTGCTGCCAGGCAGCAGGGGGCAGTCATGTACACAGTTTTTCAGTATATTCTAACCTGAAGCGTCCCCATCACCATGGGAACGCCTCTGTGTTAGAATATACTGTCGGAAATGAGTTTCACGATGTAGCTCATATCCGACAGTATATTCTAACGTAGAGGCGTTCCCATGGTGATGGGGACGCTTCAAGTTATGTTCGGGTGTCCGCCTGGCCGTGCGGAGGCAAGCGGATCCGTCCAGACTTATAATGTAAGTCAATGGGGACGGATCCGTTTGAAGATGACACACTGTGGCTCAATTTTCAAACGGATCCGTCCCCCATTGACTTTCAATGTAAAGTCTGGACGGATCCGTCTGAGGCTATTTTCACACTTAGAAATGTTTTAACAATATAATGCAGACGGATCCGCTCTGAACGGAGCCACCGTCTGCATTATGAACACAAGTGTGAAAGTAAAGGGACTCCTGACTTTACATTGAAAGTCAAAGGGGACGGATCCGTTTGCAATTGCACCATATTGTGTCAACGTCAAACGGATCCGTCCCCATTGACATGCATTGTAATTCAGGACGGATCCGTTTGGCTCCGCACGGCCAGGCGGACGCCAAAACTACTTTTTTTTCATGTCCGTGGATCCTCCAAAAATCAAGGAATACCCACGGACGAAAAAACGGTCACGGATCACGGACCCCGTTTTTGCGGACCGTGAAAAAAAACTGTCGTGTGCATGAGGCCTAAAGGTTGACCAAGGTCAACCTGTGGTTTCATATTATTTTAAAGCCTAGTGACCAGTATAAATCTTGTGTGCATTCCAGAAATACATTTACTGTACCATTATTCTATAACCAGCAATTCATTTGAGTGTAAAATTCTATCCAAAAGGTTCAGAGGAAAGATCGATTTAGAGGGTGTGGTCCCAAAATTCTTATTTCTAGGTACTTTTAGCAAACACCGTAAAAAAAATAAAGGCAGAAAAGAAACTGAAATCCCTTTTTACTTTACCTAAAATAAGGAAAGTACAAACTGCAAAAGGCGTCCAAAAACAACATCAATAACTCAACATGAATAAACATATAAAAAAAAAACATGGGGTTAAACTTAGATTAAATTTTGATGTGTATAATATAGTTGTCACTCCCATAATTATTTCCTGAAGAAAAAATTATATAAATTCTAGTCTGACAGAGTAATAACAGCCTTTTCTTCAGACACAGCAAGGCCGACCTGGCTCCTTACTCAGTAATTCTTTAAAATGAGAAAACAAATTGTAAATATATTGCATTAAAAAAAATAAAAGCGCATAGTGTAAAAATCAGCCATTGAGCTATGTCCCTGCACTGGATCGGGTCTGCAGAAAGGAAGTGTAACCGCTCTTGGCAATCTGGTGTGGAGTGATGGAGGTCCAATAATAAATCAGGACATGAAGTTTATCTGCAATGTGGCGCAACAGTGGATCCTGCAGATGGGGGGGGTCATTATAAAGTGTGGTCTCAGCGCTTCAGAAGCAGCGCCAATCTTACTTAACCGTGAAGAGTTCAGATGGAGTACACATGATTAAAGAGAAGCCGGAAACCCGCAATGAATACATTTCTGTGAAGTTATCGGTACGCAGCGGACACGTCTGATGCAATACTTTTAAAGGGAACCAGTCAACAGGAAATGCAGTGTAATCTGCAGGCAGCATGTTACAGAGCAGGAGAAGCGGAGCAGACTGATATCTGCTGTTTCCGAACATAAGACCACCACTGTAAATAACCATATCGGAGACTGTCAGCTATCTGTGTATACAGGCTTACACAGAGAATGCTAGCAATTACTGATAGCGGTCATAGGGGAGGTGTTGTGTATACAAACTTACACAGAGAATGTTATCAAATCACCGTTAACAGCTCTCCCATGTACAGTTATGAGTGACTGACAGCTATCTCTGTATATAATCACTAATGACACCTCCCCTGTGTACAACCATTAGTGACTGACAGTATCTATGTATACACACTTACACAGAGAATGCCATTACTGATAACAGCTCCCCCTGTGTACATCTATTAGTGACTACCAGCTATCTGTGTATACAGGCTTACACAGAGAATGCTATCAATCACTGATAACACCTCCCCTGTGTACATCTATCAGTGACTGACAGCTATCTCTGTATACACACTTACACAGAGAATGCTATACATAACTGATAACACCTCAGGTAAAGTCAGCAAAAGCATTACATTGTAGCAAATCCAGCATGCAATGTTAGGCTCCACCCCTGCTAAGCCCACCCTTTATCTGAAGTGTCAAGTACTTCAAAGTCACAAATTACAGTACAAATATGGTGTGCGTTATAATTTGCTACTTTTTAATGCCATAGTGGCCACAACAGTGACGTAACAAGCGTAATAAATGCCTGCGTCCAGACACTGAACTTGCAGCTGCTGATGAAAAGCCAGCAGTATCCTATATGCAACTCTAGGTGTGAATCGAGTACATGTAACTCATGACCTACAGAAGGAAGCCAAATAAAAGTAAGTTCTCAGCATTATCTGTATATTAAACACCCCCCCCAACTGGGAAAAAAAAAAAAAAAAAAAAAAAAAAAAAGCAAAGGGGGTTGTCTCAACAGACCGCACACCCAATATGTATATATATAAATTTTTATTTTGTGGGGCTAAATAATGTATACAATATCACCTCGTGCACTGCAGATTTTGCAAGGCACGAGGTGAACGAAGCAGCAAATCCACGGCAATCGTTTCATGTGGACGTACCCTAAATATGACAGCTGGTTAACTTAAATCAAGAAAAGTGGTCATCGGCATTACATGGCAGCCATCGGCTAGTTAGGGAGGGTTTATCTTGCTCGGGACCCCCCTTACTGACACTTATGCGGCCTAATAGGATGGGACAATACGTCATCACAAATTCCATACAGCTGCAATATATCCTGCAGTAGGCGTTTTCCACCTCTACAGCTCCCACAGCAGTTGTCACCCAGCTTTCCCGGAGTTCTGAGGGTGAAATCTGCCAAGCAGTGACATGGCAGCCGGGGACAAAATGCTACACTGCTTCCCTGTAATAGTGGCCATATGTGCTGACTCTCGCCTCCATCCAGTGCTCATTATGGGGTTATAGGACTACTTTTAGAGGAGCTATTAGCAGAGAGGAGGATAGAGAAGCTGGTTTTAATTTTCTATAGTTAATAAATCACTGTCTATGTAATGACAATGCTGCTGCTTCACGGAGTGGAATATATACTTGTTACAGACCACAGTGCTAGATGTCGTGCCAGAGACTCTGCACACACTATTTCCTAGCAATTCCCCTCCTATAGTACATACTGAACGTTCACTAGCAATTACAAAGCCACAAAAAGGCCGTCTTAAGGAGAAGAGTGCTGCCCAATAGTTTGCCGAGTACAGCTCATCTACGTCGCAGCCTGTCCCAAGCAATCAAATGTATCACTTGTCACTAGGCAGGCTCTAGGTGAGGCCTCCGATGCATGACGGGTGCGGCTCCGACTCTTGGGACCCCTCCCCCCAACCATCAAAGTAAAGAGGCCGTGGCAGTACCAGGCAGGGGCAGACTGGGAACTTAAAGTGACCCTAGAAAAAAAATACTCCAAATTGATGAAAGGCAGGGCCAGCAATACCATATTGCAGCACATTATACCACCCCAACAGAGCCAAATAGCACAGTCCATCACAAAATACTGCCGCCAGCAGGAGGGCTCAGGGTACTTTCACACTAGCGTTAAAGTTTTCCGGTATTGAGTTCCATCATAGGGGCTCAATACCGGAAAAAAACGCTTCCATTTAGTCCCCATTCATAGTCAATGGGGACAAAACTGAACTGAAATGCATTCTGTTCCATTTAGTTGCGTTCCCATACCGGAGAGCAAACCGCAACAGGTTGTATTTTGCTTTCCATCCTGGGTATGCAGAGCAAAACGGATCAGTCATAACCCCAATGCAAGTCAATGGGGACGGAGCCATTTTCTCTGGCACAATAGAAAACGGATCCGTCCCCCATTGACTTTCAATGGAGTTAATAAAGGATCCATTTTGTCAATTTTCAAAATATGTTAAAGATAATACAACCGGATCCATTAAAACGGATGCAGATGGTTGTATTATCAGTAACAGAAGCATTTTTTGCTGAGCCCTGCCGGATCCAGCAAAAACACTAGTGTGAAATTAGCCTCAGGCGGCCCCCTGGGCATCGGCCCATCTGGAAATTTCCCTGTACTGTCTATGGCCAATCCACCCATGGTACCAGGTAAAGACTCCTACGTACACTCAATCAATGAAGGGGCCAGGACCAGATCATTCTGATAGGTGCCAGTCCTATAGAGAACATCTACAGATTATAAATAAGTGGACAGTCCTACAATGATGACAGAATAAGAGGAGTCAACACTTATGCCATGTTGGTTTCTCACCAGCTCAATCTCTGCCCTCCTTTCTTAGGACCTAGGACAGGGACTGTACTTTTTAGAAACCCAGACTATGCTACATGCAATGACGACCATAATTCCCGATTCAACCTGTTTAACCCCTTAGAGGCTGTGGCGAATAGCTGCAACTGCATCCATCTTCCCCGATTGTGGGGTGCCGATGTTTGCTATTGCAGTCAAGGGCCTAACAATTGACCCAGGTCTTCCATGAACATATGGCTGTTAGGGGTCTGCCAAAAATAGAGTTCAATAGAATGCTTGTCAGTACTTCTCTTTATATAGCGCCTACATAATCCAGAGCGCTGTACAGATATTATCATCCCACTGGAGCTCTCAATCTAAATATTTATACTGAGAGGTATAATACACTGCAATACAGGAGTACTGCAGCAGAAATGATCAGGTGGGCTTGTGTACGAGTTAAAAAAGTAAAAATAAAAATAAAAAAATATAATGCATAAGAATAAAATTCTAATTCTACATTCCTGGAAAGGTCTAGCAAGGAGTCTCCCAAAGATCAGACTTCTACAAGATCCAGCACAATGCCCTTCATAAACCTTCCAGAATTAATTCCAAACTATAAAACCATCTTCAAGCAGTATTCAAATCACATAAAATGGAACCAGGAAGAAAATAAATACTGCAAGTCAAGGCCGCACCTCTAATAAGTATCTAAGTTATTGGGGGAAAAAAAAAAAAACACAAGATCCAAGACATTTAAAATCAATTGTATACAATTATACACCCATGTGTGAACTGCAAATACAGTCAGGTCCATAAATATTGGGACATCGACACAATTCTAAAATTTTTGGCTCTATACACCACCACAATGGATTTGAAATGAAACAAACAAGACGTGCTTTACCTGCAGACTGTATTTGAGGGTATTTACATCCAAATCAGGTGAACGGTGTAGGAATTGCAACAGTTTGCATATGTGCCTCCCACTTGTTAAGGGACCAAAAGTAATGGGACAATTGGCTTCTCAGCTGTTCCATGGCCAGGTGGGTGTTATTCCCTCATTATCACAACTACAACGAGCAGATAAAAGCTCCAGAGTTCATTTCAAGTGTGCTATTTGCATTTGGAATCTGTTGCTGTCAACTCTCAAGATGAGATCCAGAGAGCTGTTACTATCAGTAAAGCAAGCCATCATTAGGCTGAAAAAACAAAACAAACCCATCAGAGAGATAGCAAAAACATTAGGCGTGGCCAAAACAACTGTTTGGAACATTCTTAAAAAGAAGGAACGCGCCAGTGAGCTCAGCAACACCAAAAGACCTGGAAGACCACGGAACAACTGATGACCGAAGAATTCTTTCCCTGGTGAAGAAAACACCCTTCACAACAGTTGGCCAGATCAAGAACATTCTCCAGGGAGGTAGGTGTATGTGTGTCAAAGTCAACAATCAAGAGAAGACTTCAACAGACTGAATACAGAGGGTTCACCACAAAGATGTAAACCATTGGTGAGCCTCAAAAACAGGAAGACCAGATTAGAGTTTGCCAAATGACATCGAAAAAAGCCTTCACAGTTCTGGAACAACATCCTATGGACAGATGAGACCAAGATCAACTGGTACCAGAGTGATGGGAAGAGAAGAGTATGGAGAAGGAAAGGAACTGCTCATGATCCTAAGCATACCACCTCATCAGTGAAGCATGTTGGTGGTGGTGTCATGGCGTGGGCATGTATGGCTGCCAATAGAACTGGTTCTCTTGTATTTATTGATGATATGACTGCTGACAAAAGCAGCAGGATGAATTCTGAAGTGTTTCGGGCAATATTATCTGCTCATATTCAGCCAAATGCTTCAGAACTCAGGTTTTTTTAAGGGAAAGAAGTGGAAAGTTATGCAATGGCCAAGTCAATCATCTGACCTGAATCCGATTGAGCATGCATTTCACTGGCTGAAGACAAAACTGAAGGGAAAATGCCCCAAGAACAAGCAGGAACTGAAGACAGTTGCAGTAGAGGCCTGGCAGAGCATCACCAGGGATGAAACCCAGCGTCTGGTGATGTCTATGAGTTCCAGACTTCAGGCTGTAATTGACTGCAAAGTATTAAAAATTTAAAGTTTTATTTACAAAAATTATTCTGTCCTATAAAACTTTTGGTCCCGTAACAAGTGGGAGGCACATATGCAAACTGTTGTAATTCCTTCACCGTTCACCTGATTTGGATGTAAATACCCTCAAATTAAAGCTGACAGTCTGCAGTTAAAGCAAATCTTGTTAGTTTCATTTCAAATTCATTGTGGTGGTGTAGAGCAAAAAATCTTAGAATCGTGTCAATGTCCCAATATTTATGGACCTGGCTGTATGTCCAACATACAAACTGACACATTTTATAAATCGTACATAAACAAAGTACCGCCAAAGTATAGTAAAAGATACATGATTATGGCATCAGAAAATATACATATGTACTAGATACTTATCTCATTTAATATTAAGCAAACATGATTGTGCAGGTAAGGCCTCTTTCACACTTGCGTTGTCCGGATCCGGCGTGTACTCCACTTGCCGGAATTACACGCCGGATCCGGGAAAAACGCAAGTGAACTGAAAGCATTTGAAGACGGATCCGTCTTCAAAATGCTTTCAGTGTTACTATGGCACCCAGGACGCTATTAAAGTCCTGGTTGCCATAGTAGGAGCAGGGGAGCGGTATACTTACAGTCCGCGCGGCTCCCGGGGCGCTCCAGAGTGACGTCAGAGCGCCCCATGCGCATGGATGACGTGCCATGCGATCACGTGATTCATGCGCTTGGGGCGCCCTGACGTCACTCTGGAGCGCCCCGGGAGCCGCACAGATGGTAAGTATACTGCTCCCCGCTACACTTTACCATGGCTGCCAGGACTTTAGCGTCCCAGCAGCCATGGTAACCATTGAGAAAAAGCTAAACGTTGCATCCGGCAATGCACCGAAACGACGTTTAGCTTAAGGCCGGATCCAGATCAATGCCTTTCAATGGGCATTCATTCCGGATCCGGCCTTGCGGCAAGTCTTCAGGATTTTTGGCCAGGGCAAAAAGCGCAGCATGCTGCAGTATTTTCTCCGGCCAAAAAACGTTCCGTTCCGGAACTGAAGACATCCTGAACGGATTTCACTCCATTCAGAATGCATTAGAATAAAACTGATCAGGATTCTTCCGGCATAGAGCCCCGACGACGGAACTCTATGCCGGAAGAAAAGAACGCAAGTGTGAAAGAGCCCTAAGAAGGTATCGCCAGCAAGTACTGGCTTCTCAGGGGTTTAAGTATCAAGATATTGGGTCAGATTTATCATTAGCTCAAGTCAGAATAATGTAGTGAAAAAGTCGCAAATTTTTGCGCAATCGCTAAAACTGCACAAATATCTGCTACTTTTTTCTGCTCTGAACTATGCTCGCCAGTTTTCTGAAAGTGGCAGTGCTCCAGACAAAAAAAAAAAAAAATACCTAGTAGCCATTGGCTCCTAAACTGAAAAATTTAGGAGCCAAATTAAATTTTTAGTCGCCAAATCGAAACAGAATAAAAATTTTGGTATCGCGACAACGCTACGCCGATCAGATCGGCGTAGGGTTGTTTCAATACCAAAATTTTGATTCGCTTTGGTCACCATAAAAAAAGTATTGCGATACTCAATACCACGGCCCAAAAAAAAAAAAAACACACCAAAAAAAAGCCGCGTGCATTTTGCATTTTATGAAACGTTTGTCCCATAATAGAACAGTCCTATCCTATTTTTTGGGGTGACAAGGTGACTAAAAAATGGCGAATCGCATGGTTTTTGTTTATTTATGTCCGTTACAGTAGAGGAGATATTTTTTAATAATTTAATAGTTTGGACTTTCCGGACGCAGCTCTATGTAATATAAAATATATAAATAATAGATAAATAAACATATGTAAAATTGGGAAAGGGGGGGATTTAAACTTAATATTTTAGGGTACTTTCACACTAGCGTTTTTCTTTTCTGGCATAGAGTTCTGTCACAGGGGCTCTATACTCGAAAAGAACTGATCAGTTATATCCCCATGCATTCTGAATGAGGAGCAATACGTTCAGGATGCATCAGGATGTCTTCAGTTCAGTCATTCAGCATACTACGGTTTTATCTCCGGCGAAAAAAACTGAAGACTTGCCTGAATGCCGGAAACAGCATTTTTCCCCATAGGAATGTATTAGTGCCGTATCCGGCATTCAAAATACCGGAATGCCGGATACGTTCTTCCGCAAAATGTGTAAAAATATACAAGACGGATCCGTCTGTCCGCATGACAAGCGGAGAGATGGATTCGTTCTTGCAATGCATTTGTGAGACGGATACGGATATGCTTTCAGTCACATCCAGATCGGCGGATCCGGCAGGCAGTTCCGACGACGGAACTGCTTGCAGGATCACACTGCCGCAAGTGTGAAAGTAGCCTTAGTGTTTGTGGTTTTTTTTTTTGTTTTTTTTTTTACTTACTATTAGCTCCCTTAGGGGCTGGAACCCTTGTCCTATTCACCCTTAGGCCCCTTTCACATGGTCGAGATTTCTGCGCGGTTGCAATGCGCGAGGTGAACGCGTTGCACCCGCACTGAATCCGAACCAATTCGCTTCTATGGGGTTGTGCACATGAGCGGTGATTTTCACGCATCACTTGTGCGTTGCTTGAAAAGCACAACATAGAGCATGCTGCGAGTTTTTCACGCAATGCAGTCCCCATAGAAGTTAATGGGGCTGCGTGAAAATCGCAAGCATCAGCAAGAAAGTGAGGATGCAGTGCGATTTTCAAGCATGGTTGCTAGGATGAAAGTCTATTCACTGTGTTATTTTCCCTTATAACATGGTTATAAGGGAAAATAATAGCATTCTTAAATACAGAATGCATAGTAGAAGGTCAATTGAGGGTTAAATAAAAAAATAACTCACCTCCTCCAATTGATCGCGTAGCTGCCGGTCTCCTGTTCTTTCTTCAGGACCTGTCAAAGGACCTGTGACGACATCACTGTGTTCATCACATGATCATGGACCATGTGATGAGCTCAGTGATGTCACCACAGGTCCTGAAGAAAGGACAGGAGACCAGCAGCTGCGCGATCAATTGGAGGAGGCGAGTTAATTAACTTTTATTTTTTTAACTCTCATTGGCACTGCTGTTTATTATACCGGGGTGTGGGGGGGGGGGGGCACGCTGCGCCACCAATGAAGATAACTGACCTGTTAATACAAATACAGGAGGCGGGTGCCGGAATCAAATAGCCGACACCCGACCTCTATGACAGGGAGCTGCGATCAGCGACAGTTAACTGCGTTTTGCACGCGCGTGAGACAAATTGGGATGTTTGGTACCCAAACTTCTTCACAGAGGTTCCGGTTAGGTGTTCTGTAGATTGCATTATTTTCCCTTATAACATGGTTATAAAGGGAAAATAATTGCATTCTTAATACAGAATGCATAGTACAATAAGGCTGGAGGGGTTAAAAAAAATAATTTAACTCACCTTAATCCACTTGATCGCGCAGCCGGCATCTCTTCTGTCTTCTTTGCTGTGCACAGGAATAGGACCTTTGATGACGTCACTGTGCTCATCACATGGTTCATCACCATGGTGAGGGACCATGTGATTGGATCATGTGATGTGACGTCACCACAGGTCCTTAGCCGGCAGCTCAACATTACAGAAGAAGACAGAGATCCGCAACTACGCGATCAAGTGGACTCTGAGTGAAAATCACCGCTCGTGTGCACAGCCCCATAGAAATGAATGGGTCAGGATTCAGTGCGGGTGCAATGCGTTCAACTCGCGCATTGCACCCGCACGGAATACTCGCCCGTGTGTAAGGGGCCTTAGAATTTAAAGGAATTGTACCAACTCATACACTTATCACTAGGACTAAGCATCTGATTGGTGAGGGTTCAAAACTACTGGGATCCCAACCGATTACAAGAACGGGAGTGGCTAGTCCTTCAAATTGGTGGAGAGGCGGTCAAGCACGTGCGTTGCCAATCCATTTATACTCTATGGGATTTCCACCATTTCCGACAGCCCTATACAGAATGGATGGAGTGGAAGAATGAATGCTCAATGAGACTTTGATTTTATCAGAGCTTCTCTTTAAGAATACACAATATTTTCTGAAGCCTGTGAGGAGCTGCTTACCGACTAAACAGGATTCTTGCGAGTAGTCTGATGTACTGAAGAATGTGATGAGAGTCGTGGCTTTCTCAATCAGCCCCATGTTTCTGTCACATAAAAAGAATTACAATTAGGATCAAATGCAAGAATCTTGAGAGAAATATTTGTCAACTATACAGTCATACAAGTATATTTCAAAACCATACAAGCAGGATCATCACCATCATTAATGGGGTATTCCCATCGATGACACTGATGGCTATGCAATCAATGTCAGATAGAAGTGGGTCCCAGAGGTGGCACCCACTTCTATCTCCACAACGGGGGTCCGAATTCAAGGAGAGCACCGTGTCTCCATTAACTGCTATGGAAGTTCCAAAAATGGCCACGTGGGAGTCCTTAAATATTTTCGGAAGTCCCGCAGCAGTGAATGGAGTGCAGAATCTCCTGTTATCTTCATGTGCAGTCTATGGGAGTCATCACAGCATCTAGTTTCCACCCATTAGCATAGGGAGAACTGAGTGTAAGAAATAGAGAACGCAGAGGGGAAACTGCTAAAAAGTGTAATGTCCAGCAGTATTGATCCCTTTAAAACATAACTTTTACTAATCAGATTATAAAGAAATACCACCGTGGTGGTTCACCAGTGTATAAGTGAAAAAGACATACAACAAATAATATTAGATGCAAAGATATGTCTGGGAGCTAGTCGTCAATACACTATAAGAGGGACGAGTGAACACAGGGGAGCAGAGGGGAGGAGTGGGTATGCCTATACTCTCCCTATGCTCGCCCTGGCTATAACCTCAGCCCAGGGACGTCCCCGTTGAAAGAAGCGCAGGATATCTTCTCTGACAGAGAGATTCCAGGACTCAGTACATCAGCCTCCTGTAAACAGGTCTTTTGGGACCTTTATAACAAGTACAAAGACAATATTAAATCCTGGTGGGAGATACGCTGTTTCGAGAGTTACTTGGAACACAAGATAGTCCCGAAAGGACTTCGTCTCCAGGTTAAACCGGCAGAACGCATCGCGTCACCATCCCTCATAACTAGGTGGGAGGAACAATTGACACTTAGCTCATTGAACCTTATGCAAATCCTCCTCGATGAGGAGAAACTGATGTTTGAAAAAACATCTGCTAGCCTTCAGGAACAAATCGACATTGCCCTCACCTACAAAGACGACCCAGATTTCTCTAGACGGGAAGCTTCTCTCCAAGTGTCCGTTGAAAGATTTCAAACTGTCATAAAAGAGAGAAAGCATAGACAGTTCCAGCGCGACCTCTCGGAATTTAGAGAGAACAGGGCCTATCAACAACAACCCACTAGTTCCGCACCTTTGGTGTCTGAGGTGTCCACATCTGAGGTGGACTCCTCCGACACTGAACTATCGGGTGGGAACTATAGGGGTAGAGGCACGACACAGACTGGGAGAAGAGGTAGACGACGATGGCAGAAGGGAGGAACGAGCGGGAGGGGTCGTCCGGGAGGGGCAAATTACTCCACTGGGCCAGCATCTTATCCCTCTGGTTCATCATCTCAAGCAGCTGTTGCCGCCTCCAACAACTTTCCGTCGTCACATTCCCCTGTATGCGCTTCGGCGTCTTTTTTAGAGAAAAGTCAGATCCCTTACAATCTTCGGGGGGGGGGGAACAAAACCGACAGAACCTGAAGGATGGGCTACAAGTTGTTAATCTGGCATCACGGACCCCAAGTGCACTTGAACTTGGGGTATTGAGCAAGGGTCTCTCTTTTGTTCCAACCACTAATTTCTGTCTATTCACTTGGATTAAGGACCTGAGTCTTTTTGCTAGACGCCTTAAGTGGCACAAATTCTTCAGGGATAATGACAGACAAACATGTGCCAGACTTGGCTTGAGTGAATGTGATCTTGCCTCGTTGCAGACTCTCTGTGAACTGGGAGAGGAAGGTAGCCGGTGCCCAGGTCAGGGACCATACACCAATCTTAAACCAACAAGTAGGAAGATGCCCCCACCCAGTAAATACGAGTGTGTGGACATATTCATGCAAATGGTGACGAGTGAGCTGGAGAGATTGGAGGGAATGTCTCCCCGCCACTTCAATCTGTCTCGAATGGAGATGTCAGCCTTGACTGCCCTTGAGAAAGATAAATCTATAATCATCAAACCATCTGATAAGGGTGGCAATTTGGTCATCCTTGACCATGTAGCTTATCAGACTATGTGTTAGGACCTCCTGAAAGATAGGGAAGGTTACAGGATGTTGGATACGAACCCCCTGACCCCTTTCTACGAGGACTTGAAGATCATCTTGACTGACGCTCTAGTAGACAGATTGATTTCGGTGGCTGAGTACGACTTTCTCCTTCCTGCTCACTGCACCATCGCTACCTTTTATGGATTACCGAAAATCCATAAGGGGGTTACACCCCTCAAGAGACGCCCCATTGTCTCCGGGGTTAACTCCCTGACCCAGAACTGTGGGATCTACGTCGATCGCGTGCTGAGGGAGTTCGTCGTGTCTCTACCCTCGTATACGAGGGACACGATGGACTTCCTCAGCAAGATCGACGCGATCAATGTGGACAAGGACTGCATACTGGCAAGTATAGATGTCGAGTCCCTTTATAGCTCCATCCCACATACCAAGGGGATCTTTGCTACTGAACATTACCTTAAGACTAGGGATATCCACTGCAGAGCACATAACATCTTTGTGCTCAAGCTCCTGGAGTTCACTCTGACCCACAATTTTTTCCTTTTCAATTCGCGGTTCTACCACCAGCTCAGGGGGACGGCAATGGGGAGCCCTTGTGCCCCCACTATGCCAACCTCTTCCTGGGCTGGTGGGAGGACACTTACGTGTTTCCAGACGGTGAGACTTGGTGGTCCGAGAAGATCACCTTCTGGACACGATATATAGACAACATCTTCGTGATTTGGAAGGGTGGGTCAGAGGAACTCCAGGAGTTTGTGGGGTCCCTCAACAACAACGACGCTGGGCTGCGATTTACGTTTGAGTTTGACCATCTCTTTCCTTGATGTACGGATAACCAGGGAGGGAGAAAAACTCACTGCCAACTTATTCAGAAAGGATACCGCGACCAACTCGTTGTTGCATTGGGAGAGCCATCACCCACTACCGCTTAAACGCGGTATACCAAGGGGCCAGTATTTGAGGACCCGGAGAAACTGCTCCGAGGGTAAGGCGTTTCACACTGAGGCCAAGAAATTACAGACGAGATTCAGAGAGAGGGGATATCCTCAAACAGTCCTTGGAGGGGCGTTCCGGAACGCTGCAAGCAGGGAGCGTACCGAACTACTTGTCCCAAAACCCAAGGTACAGAGCGGACAACAACCCATACGCCTAATATCTGTATTCGACTGTGCAAATGTGGAAGTAATGTCAGTCCTGAAAAGGTACTGGCCAATTCTCCACATGGACCCTGACCTGAAGGATGTGCTGACGAAGCAACCGAGCGTCACCTATAGGCGGGGGAGGAGCATAAGAGACCGTCTGGTTCATAGCCATTACATTGCACCGACTGGAGCCGGCACTTGGCTGGATCGGAAACCTTGCGGGATGTTTAAATGTGGCTCCTGCAAAGCCTGTGCGTTCATCTCCACCTCTAAATCTAACATCTGCTCAGCCACCGGTCAAGCCTATGAAATCAGAGATTTCTACAACTGTAGAAGCAAGGGTGCGGTATACCTATGCCAATGCCCTTGCCCTATGGACTACATAGGCAAAACCATTCGTGAGGTCAGGCGTCGTATCTGTGAACACGTGAACGACGTGGTGAAGAAAAAGATCGCACCCGTCGCGTCACATGTAATTGATATGCACGGGGGCGATCCCATGTGCTTGCGATTTTCGGTCCTGGAAACCATCCCTCTGTCACCAAGGGGTGGTGACTGGGATCGTAAAATCCTTCAAAAAGAGTGCATATGGATTCACCGCTTTAGATCCCAGGCACCATTAGGGATCAATGAGAGACTTACGTTCTCCTGTTTCCTATGATCTACTTCCCCCTGTGGACGTCTATCCATGGGGCCGTACTTTTTCCTCTATCCCTCTGTCAATAAATAGCGCCACTTCGGTAATCTTACCTATAGCCATGATAATAGAAGTAGGATACTACTTAAAAGTATCCAGGTTGCACATTGTTTATCCAATGTGCTTTAGGTGTTTTATTTATCACAGTAATACACCTTAAGTGAAAAGTACATTACTGCATCATCGACAGCTCCCAGACCCCGCCCCCCTCTTCTTAACAGAGCGCCAGAATAAACACCACTATGCCAGATTAAACTGACTGGTTTCATGTAGTGTAAGCGTCGTCCTGCCTTTACTGTGATGAGATCTGTGTCTAGTGTGAGCGATTCGCCTGATGGACCGGATGGGGAGCGAGTCTGCGTTCCATAGAACAGGATGTGGCTGCCCTATGCGTTCCACCTGGGTGAGGCGCCGTACGGACCGGAAGTGACGCGACTATGCGTTCCACGCAACCGGATGTGAGGCCCGAGTGCGTTCCACTTGATCCGGCCGGCTCCGAGTGCTTGGGGATGTACCCCTAACCACAGGAGGGACGAATCGTGACCTGCACATACGACTCTCAGGCCGGAAGTGACGCCGGCTATGATGCCTCATCCTCGGTATTAGCCAAACACATGCTAATCAGCATGAATTAGATACAGCTGGTGGGTGGCTATTTAGGGGAACGGGAGTGACTGTGAACGAGAGGAGGAACAGGACGATACCAGGACGCAGCTTAAATGTAAGTGTGGACCATCTATTGAAAATTTACATCACTATAGCATGTAGTGTGTTTCACACTATATTCGACTCTTTGCTCACAGATCCCTAAGTGAAGTATTGGCCCGTATCATGTGGGCTCTTTTTCCTCCTGACTGCACAGGACATTGAGTAAGTGCTGACTTGAAGGAGATATAGGGGACACACATGTACTGTATTGTATCTGGCATATGAACTGAGAGCATCTCTATCTCTTACAGGTGGGACATATCAAATGGGTCCCTTGGTCCTATGCTTTAACATCATCTGCGTCTCTGGTCCTGTTGCCTCACCATATCTTAAGTATCTTTGACTTATTTTCTGTGATGGTTGTATCTTTGACCATATATTATTTTCTGTAATGGTTGTATCTCTGACCATATATGCCCCCTGATGAACCTAGTGATAGGGGAAACGCGTAGGGGCTTTTTGTGGAACCAACCTGGGAACGCACTGGTTGTTGCACCCGGGCTTGGCTCTATAGGTTAAAGGTGATATCTATCCAATTCACCCCTTATTGTATTGGTCTTTATCGGTCTGTATCCATCTCAGTGGCCCTGTTGGAATTTTTTTACCAGGGACACATGATTACACCCATCAATGTTCTGGGGAGCATCCTTTGTTATTTTTAAGAGGAGGGTAAACGCAGGGCAGTAAGCCCAGGAACGAGGACAGGGAGTCTCCACCACAATGGGGACGTCCCTGGGCTGAGGTTATAGCCAGGGCGAGCATAGGGAGAGTATAGGCATACCCACTCCTCCCCTCTGCTGCCCTGTGTTCACTCGTCCCTCTTATAGTGTATTGACGACTAGCTCCCAGACATATCTTTGCATCTAATATTATTTGTTGTATGTCTTTTTCACTTATACACTGGTGAACCACCACGGTGGTATTTCTTTATAATCTGATTAGTAAAAGTTATGTTTTAAAGGGATCAATACTGCTGGACATTACACTGTGATTTTCAGATCCTTTTTCATTGATTTATATTGACTAAGCTGGACATTTATATTTAGAAACTGCTAAAAAGGAGGATTTAAAGGGGTTGTATGAGTTCTAGATACTGAAGACCTAGCCTCAGTGGGGGTCCAAACCCAGGTACACCCACCACTCTGTAGTTCTCAGCGGGCCCCTGGAGCTGGAAATACAGCTCTGTTGACTTTTTCGTGGCTATGCTGGGTTACTGCAGCACAGCTGTGATTCACATGTATTCTGCAGTAATCCAGCACGGCCATTACGCAGTGTACAAAGCTTTCAGTGTTATTCGTCATGTACACACGTGACAGCCTATTCTGAAAAGCTACCTGAAATGACGGTATTTAAAGGGATAATGGATTGGATTTTATAGAGTCAAGTAACAAATCTTTTCCATTCTTTCTGATCTATAAACTATAGGCAGATGAACTCGTGTACAGATAGTCACACTATATCCATGTACTTGTCCTTGTAATATGACACACTCAGGCTCTGTTCACATCTGCTCCTTGGTTTCTGTTCATAACACATGCCAGTGTGCAGAGCTGGATTTGTCATACGACAAATGCCAACAGTGCTCAACATACTCCAATGATTGAGAATGGGGTCCACTGGGTTCCGCTGTCTGCTTTCTTTTCCGTCAAATGTGACGAGACTTCCGAGGGAGTGGATATAGCTTTATTAAAACGCCCTCTCCTGCAGATGTGTCCTGGAGAAAATAGACGTTTGTTGTACTGCACAGGTTAAAGGAAAGCACTGTGTAAGCACAATATCCGTTCCTATTGCCTTGGCACAACGTGCCCTGTGCAGAATACTTGTATGTTCGTGTGGTTTCACTGTGTGGGGCAGAAGGCTCTCCCTTTAATTAGGTAGAGAAAGCTTGCATAATGTTACCACAAAGCTCAGGGAGCTGCTCAGCAGATGTCACTGCAATGTTCGGAGATCCTGGAGCAGTGTACATTCAGGGAACCGGCTAAAAGGATGATCATTACCCTGATAACCCCAAGCTAAAGCTGTGATTCCTTAAAGGGCAAGTATTACTAAGCTCTGCTTATCAACATTGGACAGAATTCCCCCCCTATTTTCTGGTGCACCGAGAGGCGGACCCAGCCTGCTCAGAGCACAGCTGCACCCCCTCCTTCGCTCCTTAGCCTTTCCCCTCCCTTCGAGTGACAGAACCAAGTAACCCGTCTTTCCTGTGATCCCATGCATGCACTGGTAAATATTCAAACAGTGCATGTGCTGTATTAGACCAACAGATTATCTGACCAATTTCTGTCCAATCAGACCAATAGTTGGTGTGTATAACAAAAGACGTGTGTGTAAACGGCCAACTGGTTAATGATTGGTCAGAAAATCTACTGGGGTAAATGCCCCCTAGTTGTCCACGCGCAATTGAAAATTCACTGGCACATACATGGGATTACAGGGCCAGGCAGGAAGACAGTGAAGAGGTATGGTCCTTCAAGGCGAGGCGGGAAAGGGCGCAGCACTGCTCAAGGGGCACGACGCGGGGCTTAGCCTACCTGCAAGCCTAGTTTCTCAAAAACAAGTCTGAATAAGAGAGGGGTCAGTAAACAGGATCAACCCTAACCGGTAGTATGTCTGGTTTGATCGGGTTGATCCTGCTGACAGAGACTATCATTTAGTTTTCCAAATCCAGTACCAATGAATTTTATCATTTATCTTTATCTGAGGTCAATGTGCATACTAGAAGTTTATGAATTGCCAACATAGTCTGCCACTGTTCGATCAAAAACTTTGACAAGGGGAAGATTAATATCCAAATTTGACTGTAACCATCACTAGGGGAAGTGAAATGCATATCTATTCATACAGCTCTCATCTGTCTTCAGTAAGGTCCCCTAGAGATGGCTAGAGACAGAATTTTCATATTAAAGGGGTTGTCTCATCATAGACAATGGGGGCATGTCGCTAGGAGGCTGGGACCCGCACCTATATAGAGAACGGAGCCCTGAAAGTGAAGAAGGGAGCACTGCACATGCGCAGCCAACCCCCCATTCATTTTCTATAGGGCCAGCAAAAATAGCCGAGCACTGGCTCGGCTATTTCTGTCGAGCCTATAGAAGTGAATGGGAGTGGTGGCAGCGCACTGCCATTCACTTCTATGGGGAGCCGATTTGGTGGACCGGAGTCCCCCAGCCACCACCTTGCGGGGCTCCGTTCCCGATATAGGTGCACGTCTCAGCGGTGGGACCCGCACCTATAAGACAATAGGGGCATATCCTAGCGATATCCCCCCATTGTCTACGATGAGACAACCCCTTTAACTCTGGCAGGAAGGAGGAGATATGGAGGTCTGCAATAAAGAAATTAAAACCGGTTTAGAAAAACCAAACAGTTACATTGACTTGCTGGATAATGACCTCAAATTGCTGAAATGTAGAGACCATACCAAAACAGCAAATTCTTGGGCACGGAGAAAAGTGTGCATAAAGGGGTAAAAAATTATAAGTAATGACCCCACTCCCATCTCCATAGAGCCTTGGTAGCTTATAAGATCATTTCTCCTGAACTAGAAAAACTCATCATATGAATTGAAGATGAGGTTAGTACACCGTGCTTTATTGCGTATGCGCGAAAAGGCGCTTTAGGAGGCTTGTAATGATGCACCTGGTCTTTGGAATGTCAATCAAACCAGGAGGGGGGCTGAGCAATGTGACTTCACCCCCACAACTCCCATCAGTCAAGGCCAAATCACTGCATCACGCTTTATAATGAAGCTCCACTCAGCAGGTAAAGCGTACCTGATGGTATTCTGATTCGGAGGGCATTGTACGCAGGCATTTCTCAAGCACCGGAAGCATTCAGCGGTCAAGTCAAACCAATGGTCCACAGATGGAACAATCTGCGTTGGAATCTCCTGCAGCGCTCTAGACAACATCTGTAATATCAAGGTGAATATCTCCTCATCTGCTGCCTCCCTGGAAGAGAACACAACACAACACTGAACAGAGGCACGAACCGCATACCTCACATTGCTACATCGTACACCATTCACAGAACCACTCATGTCCCCCATTAGGCTGGGTTCCCATGCAGCTTTCTAAGGCAGAGCCAGGAATGGATATTTAAAAACTGGGGAAGGATTAGTGGGGAATTCATCATTCCTCTTACCCCTCTTTTTGGTGTAGAAAAGATGCAAATCCACCGCATTTGCGACTTTTCTAGTTGCCATCTTCTACGTCACCCTCACCAAGTCTACAAAAAAGAGGCGTGGCAAGGGAGGAGTGAGGGCGGGGCCATTATACATTACATGCCTCCTCTGGCAGGCCAGGCCCCATCAAAACTGCCGTAGTCTTTCAGCGCCTGAGTCTTTCCTTTACATGTGCCCTCACTTTACAATACGCTCCAGGCTTTGGCTTTAGAAACTGCACCGAAACACTTGAATATGGGAACCCAGCCTCAGGGATTCGGAGTTAATAAAAGATAATGACTGTTCTATTTATTAACACTTTATGGGGAAGAATGTAAAAAAAAAAAAAAAAAAAATTTTTTCCAGTAATTCCTGGTTCTTGCCATTTTGCACTGGTCCCTTTATCTAATATTGGATGGATGCACTTTATTGGGCAAGTGGGGTCTTCATCACAGTACTCATCCGCATGATTTTATATACCTGTTTATTGTCATTTTTGCACTGCATTTCAATATGTTCAACAAGTTACATTTCAAATTTTGCACCATTAACCATACAGCATAAATAAGTGGTTGACTTGATTCTGCAGGTCAGAACTATTAGAGCAGTCCCAAAAACGTATATGTTGTTATGTTACTACTTTTTACACACACGACAAAAAAAAAAAAAAATATAATAATAATATTTTGGGGGAGATTTATCAAACTGGTTTAGTTGCCAATAACAACCAATCAGATTCCACCTATCATTTTTCACAGCTCCTTTCGAAAATGAAAGGTGGAATCTGATTGGTTGCTACGGGCAAATAAGCCAGTTCTACTTTACACTAGTTTGATAAATGACCCCCTTTGTTTTTGTGTCGCGATATTGTAGGATACATAACATTTAAATTTCTCAGATTTGAGTGAAGGCTTTTTTCTTGACATAAGAATGGATTTTATGGGAGGAAGGGGGGGGGGGATTTGTTTGAGGGCTTGAACTTCTAACAGACTGATCGCTGGTATAACACACAGAAGTAGTGTATTACACTGACAGTTAGCCTATTGGGCCTAGTAGGCTTCTATAGAAGCCTGGAGACCATCGTTAGCGCCCTTTCACATAAGCGTATGCCGTGCGTGGAATCTGCTGCGTGAAAGAGAGCCAAGCCCCGTTCCGGACAGCAGAGACACGGAGCAGTAACATGACTGATAATGCTCCGTGCCTCTGATCTTTTTACTACAAAATCACAGTGAGATAAAGTTGGTACTGTGATTTTGTAGTAAAAAGATCAGAAAGGAACGAAGCATTATCAATCATGTTGATGCTCCGTGTCTCTGCTGTCCGGAACGGGGCTTGGCCATCTTTCACGCATTCCATGCATGGCATCTGCTCGTGTTAAAGAGCCCTTAGGCATTCGGTTGCCTTAGGTGCTGCTATTGCCATTGACTGCAACATCCAAGAGATTAAACGGCTGGTTGACCGTTATTGCTGGGCTGACATGGTGATCACGTAGGCCTAGCTCCTGTGACTGCAGCAACACGATGTTGTACATACAGTATATGTGAGATCGCGACAACTGACCCAATTGCAAAATGTAGATGTACTTGAAAATGTGAGAAGTGCTAATGGGGTTGCTTGGCAATGTAACACTGATGACCCATCTTTAGTATAGGTTATCAATACCAGATCATTAGTAGAACGACTCCCAGCACCCACACAGTTATCAGTGCGCGAAAACAGGCCCTTCAGCACCACGCCTCTGTACACTGGGTGGCAATGCCTGGTTACTGCAGAGCTGCCCACATTCATGTGAATAGGACCAGCACTGCACTAACCAGGTTCCAATAAAAACTGCTGATCAGGTGGGGTGCCGGGAGTCAGACCCATGCCAATCTGATATTGACGATTCAACGTCCTTAAAATATTTCGACATTTTCATTTCCTGCAGTCTGGGAAAAAAGCGGGGGAAGGGAAATGACAACTGCCCTGCACACAATTTTGCACACAGAAGTGGTTGTCGATTTTCAAGTCCATTAAGCTATTCTTCTATCATAGTTGAATTTTTTTATCATTATTAAATTGTCATTTATGGAAGATAAATTTAATAAATCCATGCCTCGGGCCAACACATGAACAGATATGCTGTCACACAACTTCTCCCGCCATCACAAAAATGGATTCTTCCACTGTGAGAAGGAATGTGCCAAGTATGCTTCACAAATGGCACACTAGGCAACTTGAGGCAGTCCAAAATAATCCGACCGCTGTAGTCTAATGGGAGTGGGTTATTACTCTGGAAGATTAAGAAAGCATATGGCAATGGTTAATTCATATTCCCATAAGACTGCTGTAAAAATACATTTCAGAACGCTTTTAGAAAAAGGAAAAAAGTAAGGTAGTTTTGTTTTTCACCCGATTCACAAGCCCAAAACCCCCACACTTTGGAGGCACTAGGTTGGTCTCTCCGATGAAGGCATTAGTGGTGAGCCACTGCCCAACACGCATCACTCCATCATTCCTAATTAGTAAAGCAGAAGGAAAAGTACATAAAAATAAGCCAATGCTACTGTGCAGTAAGGGGTAATTGCTCTGCATCCTCTGCCAGACGTACCGCCATCTCCTAGTTAACTACCGTACACTTCACTGCTGAGGTATCACAGGCAGACTTTAATAGCTACAAAAAAGTGATGCAATGTGGAATATTTGAAGAAAATGTGTAGGTGCCAAATTAAAAACATGCACGTCTCTCTACATTCATTTCTATGGAGTTGTGAAAACAGAGAGCTCCCTCGGCTATTTTGGGAAATTGGAAATGGTGAATGGAGAGAAATGCGCATGCGCAACCACCTCACCATTCACAATTTCACCGCAGCAACAAGATGGACGTCGGGAAACCCTGTGTCTTTAAGATGGGTGAGAGCAAATCCCAAAAGGTAGTAACCGTACCTATTGTACATATACAGCATATCCTGTAGATATGCCATAAATGTCCAGATAGGACGAGTCCTTTAAAGGGAACCTGTCACCTCCCAAAACCATCCCAAGCTGCCAGCAGTACCTGCATGTAGCCAGCAGTGTGTTTCTGATGATGCCTTTCTTCCTGAAGGCAGATGCAGCAAAAGTACTGAAAACGTTGTTTTATTCCCTGCCCGGCGCGCTTCTCCACACATGATTGAAGTCAAGAGGGCAGCGGCCTGCTTACTTCAAGTCACGGTAACCACGCCACCTTCCCTGTGACTGACAGCGCTTATGCACGAGAGTTCGGCTGCCTTTGTCGAACAGCCGGCTGCCAGTCACAGCGAAGGGGCAGGGAAGGCGGACATGGCTTCCGTGACTTGAAGCAAAGAGGCCGCTGCCTCCTTGACATCAAGCATGTGTGGAGAAGCGCGCCGGGCAGGGGATAAAAACGTTTTCAGTACTTTTGCTGCATCTGCCTTCAGCAAGAAAGGCAACATTAGAAACACACTGTGGGCTACACGCAGGTACTGCTGGCGGCTTAGGATGGTTTTGGGAGGTGACAGGTTCCCTTTAAGTATAGATTTTGCAGCAAATTCACTTTATTTCATATACTACATAACAAACATAAATGAGGTTGTCCTCTTTCTGTATGAAGGGTTCCTCCCAAAAAAGGCTGATTACATGGAATGACACTGCTGCCTGGAAACCCCAGTGATCAGCTGTAATCTGCAAGGGAACCTGGTAGTGTGTTACAGAGGACCAGTCAGCAGAATCAATACTACTGACCAAGTGCCGTACATGGAAAGTGCTTTGTGCTGGGCTTTTGTCACGACTGTGACTGATCCAGACAGGTCTGGGAGGAGAAGGTCGCAGCGACTTGCTACTCGCGATAGCTTGTGAGTTTGCTCCGTGGTTCAGGGTATGTCATCCGGGTTTTGCCTTGTGAACCTTTTTGTCCTGACTGGGAGTTTGTAGGCATCCTTCTCAGGTGAGTCCTGTCTGCCACTCCCAGCTACTATATTAGTTTCGGTTTAACTTGCAGTCATTGCCAGATATAGTCCTTACTTCCAGTGCTATTCTGACCTTTGAAGGAGATTGTTTGACGGTATTGCTGTGGAGCCCTTGTCTGGCGTGGACTGTCGTTATTGGGATCACCTGCTCTGCTCGTGACTGGATAAGTCTATCTCTGCTGTAGATTGTTTGTTTGTTGCTGTCTTCCCCTGTTGTTCTCCTAGACATGAGTGATGGTGACTAGTGCTCCCATCTGCCTTTCCCCAGTCTAGTCTTCTTAGGGTGACTGAGGGTTTAGGCATCCTGCTCGCCGCACGGGTTCACACCCCGTCTAGGGTATCAGGGCAGACAGGTGCCAGCTTAGGGTTAGTCAGGGGTGGCCGTTCTATTTCCCATCCGTAGATTAGGGTCCCCCTTCCCCTCCGTCTGGTGCGACACGACTGCTGCTGGGATATCGGTCGTGACAGCTTTAATACGGAGCGCCATACAAGTAATCGGCTGTCAGTGACAGTCGAGGCCCCCAGGGAGAAAACAAATTACTGCTTCTGCCTTCCCCGTTTCTCAGTGTATAGCGCTTAAATGTAATGTAACAAATGAAATTCAGACATCATATAGTACATTATAATCTCTAAGGTCTCATGCACACAAAGGTATTTTCTTTCCGTGTCCGGTCCGTTTTTTGCAGGCCATATACGGAACCATTTATTTCAAAGGGTCCGCAAAAAAAAAAAAAAAAACGGAAGTTACTCTGTATGCATTCTGCTTCCGCATGTCCGTATTTCCGTTCCGCAAAAGACATAAATTACTCTTACCAGTAATTGGATTTTCCTTTAGCCTCCACAACGGCACTACCTGGAGGTTGGCCCGCCTTCTCAGGGACAGGAAACAATAGCGAGATCAGCCAATAAAGGGCCCCTCCCTCTTACCTCTCCAGCTATTAACCTAGGACTCAGAATAGGCATGAAACAAGGAATAATTTGGTAGAAACATAAACAGAGGTAATATCACTTAAAATAAGGTTCTTCAAACTCAATAGTGTGCCGCAAAAAAAGAAACGACTCATAATATCCCCACCCCCCTTTTTTTTTTAGGGTGGGAATCCTGTGCCGCTGTGGAAGCTAAAGGAAAATCCAATAACCGGTAACAGTAATTTATGTCTTTCCCTCACGCCTCCACAATGGCACTACCTGGAGGAATAACATAGGCAACATGACTAGGGTGGGACCACCGCAGATAGTACTCTGCTGCCAAAAGATAAGTCTCTATTGGTAGAAACGTCCAGCTTGTAAGGTTTAAAAAAAAAAAAAGTACAAGGGTTGGACCATGTGGCTGCTCGACAGATATCTTTCAATGAGGCTGAGGCGCCCTCAGCCCAGGATGCTGACAATGCTCTGGTGGAATGAGCTTTCAATGAAGGAGGGGGAGCAATCCCCTCAGTCTCATAGGCTAAAGTAATGCAGGCCTTTATCCATCTGGAGATGGAAGTCTTGCTGGCTGCTTTGCCTCGGTGAAGACCCAGATATTGTATTAGTAACTGGATTGACTCTCAGATTCTTGGTTGCTTCCAAATACTGTAGAACGCACCTTCTAACATCTAGGTTATGGAACAATTTTTCCTTATCTAATGTCGCCTGGGAACAAAAGGAGGGAAGAGTGATTTCCTGCTGACAGTGGAACCTGGACACCACCTTGGGAAGGAACTCCGGAGCATGTTTTAATAAAATTCTATCCTCTAAAACCGTAAGATAGGGATGCAAAATAGAGACAGCCTGGATTTCTCCTATTCTTCTTGCAGTAGTGATAGCTAATAAGAATACTGTTTTGAGTGTTAATGTTCTCAAGGAGATCTCTTCCATGGGTTCAAAAGGCAGATGCATTAGCCTGGATAGGACAAGAGTTAAGTCCCAAGGAGGGACAGAAGATCTAAGTCTAGGGCGAATTCTACTTGCCCCCTCAAGGAATCTCTTGACAAACATTCAAATCTAAGGCTAGGTCTGCGCGACAGATTGGTGCAACAAAATGTCACACGACAAATGTTGCGCCCTTTTGTTGCTCCAATGTCGCGCGTCAATTTTTATAATGGCAGTCTATGGTGTCGCACTGCAACATGCGACATGCTGCGACTGCGACGCAACAGTTTGCAGAAAAATCCATCTCAAATGGATTGCATGTTGCATGTTGCAGTGCGACACCATAGACTGCCATTATGAAAAATTGTCGCGTGACATTGGTGCAACAAAATGTCGCGCGACAAATGTCGTCGTGTAGACCTAGCCTTAAAGCTTGCTATTCAGAAAAGCGCTGTGTCATCTTCCCCTCCATGTGGGCTCCCCAGCCCTGCTGACTGGCATCTGTTGTGATGACTAACTGGTCCGTCTCTGTCTTCTTCACTGAAGTTCTGGGTTTTTTATTATTTTCCCTTATAACATGGTTATAAAGGAAAATAATAGCATTCTTAATACATAATGCTTACTAAAATGTGGATTGAGGGGTTAAAATAAATAAATAAAATTAACTCACCTGATCCAATTGATCGCGCAGCCGGCATAGTCTTCTTGCTTCTTCTTTCAGGACCTGCCAAAGGACCTTTGATGACGTAAATCGCGCTCACCACATGGTGAGCACGGTGACATCAGCGCAGGCCCTGCTGAATGAAGATAGAAGGATCTTCTTTTTTCATTCAGCAGGACCTGCGCTGACGTTACCAAGCTTACCACGTGGTGAGCGCGATTACATCAAAGGTCCTTTTGCAGGTCCTGAAAGAAGAAGCAAGAAGACGATGCCGGGTGTGCGATCAATTGGATAAGGTGAGTTAAAGGGGTTGTCCAAGTTATATTTATTGATGACCTATCCCCAGGATAGGTCATCAATATCAGATCAGAGGGGGTCCGACACCCGGCACCCCCGCCGATCAGCTGTTTGAAGAGGAGACTCGCACGGTGTCAGCGCTGCCTCCTCTTCACCGTTTACCTTCTAGCCGTTGCATCTGCAGTGGTGAGCAGGTGTAATTACACCCAAGCCTTCCCATTCATTTCAATAGGAAGGCTTGGGTGTAATTACACCTGCTCACCACTGCAGATGCAACAGCTAGAAGGTAAACAGTGAAGAGGAGGCAGCGCTGACAACGTGCGAGTCTCCTCTTCAAACAGCTGATCGGAGGGGGTGCCGGGTGTCGGACCCCCTCCGATCTGATATTGATGACCTATCCTGGGGATAGGTCATCAATAAATATAACTTGGACAACCCCTTTAATTATTTATTTATCCCCTCAATCCACATTTTAGTAAGCATTCTGTATTAAGAATGCTATTATTTTCCTTTATAACCATGTTTGAAGGGTAAATAATACAGTGAATTTACTTTAATGGGGTCCGGGGTTGCTCATCCCTATCATCTCCTACCAACCATGCGTGAAAAATCGCACCGCATCCACACTTGCTTGCGATTTTCACGCATCCCTATTCATTTCTATGGGGCCTACGTTGCGTGAAAAACGCAGAATATAGAACATGCTGTATTTTCACACAACGCACAAGTGATACGTTAAAAATCACTGCTCATCTGCACAGCCCCATTGAAGTAAATGGGTCAAGATTTACCCGGAGAATGGGTCAGCGTCACCCAGAGATCTTTTAATGACATCTTAGGGGACATATTATGGAGCACATTTATTAAGACCGCAGTTTCAGACACCAGTCTTAAAAAGCCCTGCACTGGCAGTGGATCCACCGCAGTTATGTAGAGGCACATGGCCGCTTCCTAGCTGTCTTACATTTAGACAATTTTCTACACCTAAAAGTGGCCCGTCCCCTTCCACTTTTTTCGAACTGGCGTGAGGGGGTAGAAGTCGCAGATTGTGGCACAAAGGACATTTGTGCCGCAAACTGCGCCAGAAATATGCCTAATATGGGTGTATTTCTGTTTTCAACCAAAACCAAAGATGTAGTTAAAAAATGAAGATTTTCCCTAAATAAAGGGAAAATAAATAAATAAATACAAAAATAAAAATTATACGAAACATAAAAAATAAAATAAAACCCTAGATGTCACGTAAAAAAGGTTGCAATAATTATTTTGTCAGTTCAACAAATACCAAATTTAGGACCATTAAACCACCACAGGCGCTAAATCATA
This sequence comes from Bufo gargarizans, assembly GCF_014858855.1. Lineage (NCBI taxonomy): Eukaryota > Metazoa > Chordata > Amphibia > Anura > Bufonidae > Bufo > Bufo gargarizans. The sequence goes on along the minus strand of NC_058081.1, from coordinate 474,825,473 downwards.
AAAAAAGTGTCTGGTCATTAAATGGGCTGTGAAGAGGTACAATATCGATGACCTATCCTTAGGATTACATACCAATATCAGATCAGCGGGTCCAACTCCCAACAGCCCTATTGATAAGATGTTTGAATAGGTAGCAGCATTCGTGTGAGTGCTGCTTTCGCTTTGAAATTATGAGTGCGCCATCTTCTTCGCAGCTTTGACCCAGTGTAACTGCTCATCCCATGGGACGGAGCAGTTGTAATTAGGGATCGACCGATTATCGGATTTACCGATATTATCGGCCGATATTCAGGATTTTGAACGTTATCGGTATCGGCATTTATTTTGCCGATATTCCGATAACGTCCTGGGAACACAGATCGCGCTGCTGACAGCGCTCTCCGTGTTCCCTCAGCAGCAGCACAGGGGAGAAGGAGCAGTGTCTCCTCCCCCTGTGCTGCTGCTGCCGCTCCAGCCAATGGGAGGACAGGGGACAAGAGGAGGGGAGGGGCTGTGGCCACTGCGCCACCAATGAAGCTTAATATCACATTAATTCATCTACAGGAGGCGGGAGCTGCAGGATCACATTGCCGGCTCCCGGCCTCTATGAGCTGTAGCTGCGATCTGCGGTAGTTAACTCCTCAGGTGCCGCGGATCGCAGCTACTGCTCATAGAGGTCGGGAGCCGGCTATGTGATTCTGCAGCCAGCTCCCGCCTCCTGTATATGAATAAATTAGAGATTAAGCTTCATTGGTGGCGCAGTGCGCCCCCCCAAGCCCCCCAGTATCAGACATTGGTGGCGCAGTGCGCCCCCCTCCCCCCCAATATTAGGCATTGGTGGCGCAGTGCGCCTCCCCCCCCAAGCCCCCCCAGTATTAAGCATTGGTGGCGCAGTGCGCCCCCCCCCCAGTATTAAGCAGTGGTGCGCCCCCCCCCCCACCCCAGTCGCAGTGCGCCCCCCACAGGATTCCCTCTCCCCTGCTCCTCCGATCGGAGCCCCAGCAGTGTAATGCTGGGGCTCCGATCGGTTACCATGGCAGCCAGGACGCTATTGAAGCCCTGGCTGCCATGATAAGCTCCATGCTGCTGTGTGCACAAAGCACACAGCAGCAGGGACAGTGTGAGCTCCTATTCACCCTGATAGATCTCTATCAGGGTGAATAGGACAAGGGTTCTAGTCCCTAAGGGGGCTAAAAGTTAGTTTAAAAAAAAATAAAAGTAATAAAAATAAAAACACCAAAATATTAAATATAAATGAAAAAGAAAGATTTACAAAAAAAAAAAAAATAAACATTAATTTTCAGCAGATTTGTGGGAATTTTAATTTTTTTTTCAAAAATGAAAATTCCCAGAATATCGGTATAAATTATCGGCTATCGGCCTGAAAGTTCACAAATTATCGGTATCGGTATCGGCCCTAAAAAATCAATATCGGTCGATCCCTAGTTGTAATTATACTGCGTTGCCTCTACAAAGGAGACTATGTAGCAGGCAATTTTGAACAGGAAGCAGCGTTTGCTTAAGCGCTGCTACCTCTTCAAACAGTGGTGCTGGGAGTCGGACCCCCGCTGATCCGATATTGATGGAGATATCCTGAGGATAGGTCACCAACATTGTAGCACAGCACAACCCCTTTAAGGCCTTTTCAGGACTGGTTATGAAAATGTTAATCCAGGCACACTGCCTGGTAGGGTTGATCCTGCTGATTAAAATAATAGCTTTATTTGCAAGATTTGATTATGCCCATTAATGTTAGTTGGAGATGCTATGAAAATTCATTTTCAGCTGTACAGTATTCGTGAAACACTGATGTCACATGGAGAGCAAAAAACGGACACATAAATCCTTCACTGACCATTTTATCACGGGATTTCATCATGGACACGGACGTGTGAATGAGGCATTATTGAGAAGATTCCGAACAGTGCCACACAGTGGCCATACAAAATACTAAACTTCATAAGTTATAAAAGGTTTGAAGACTGAGCGTAACTTTTCCACGATTTCATCCCATATACCGGCCATTAGAATAGATGTCACACCATAGTGTAATGTGCACCATCAGCTCCACTTGACATGGCCTCCCAGTGGCAGTTTTAGGGTTAATGGTGCTTTAACGCTTTCTCTGTGCACACACCCTATGAGTTCTGGGGTTAAGAGACTAATTTCAGCGAGCGGTCCATCTCTGGTTTACCACATGGGAGAGGCCTTCTACCGACACACAGCTGTATCATATGTACCGCTGCGATAAAGCCAGCTAAACAAATATAAATATACTGGCAAGTGTGTAGGGCAGATGGCAGGAAGCACAGAGCAATCACAAAATACTTATTAAAAGGAAGACAGATAAGGTCACGACAAGCTAGGAAACCACAAGCCCTAAAGTGTAATAATGGCGTGCCAGAGGAACGCTATGGGCAGAGATACAGGGAATGTATACATGGAGGCGACACCGCTTCAAGTCCTGCCGTGCTGCATTTACAGGGAATGCGTTATCAGAAAATGGCCTAAAATCCTGCAGTTTTCACCCTGACCACTAGGCCTAACATTTGTCAAGACTTCCTGTTCTTTGAGAGCAGCCCCATGGGCCCTAGACACAATGGTCAGGAGGGGAACTCATTGACTTCTATGGCAGAGTTTTCTAGACATGCTCTGTGACCTGTGCAGGGGTCAGGAGGGAGTAGATAAGCTGTAATATCACCTGTAGTGAATTGTGCAAAGCTGATGTCAACGTAATTCTGATGCTAATGCAGTGGCTACTGAAAAGTTAGGTTCACATCTGTGGTGGAGGTTCCAGCAGGAGCTTTCATCTCAGATTCCAGCAAAAAAAAAAATATAATATAAGTATGCATTAATAAATAAATGAAATACACGCAGCGGTATTTAGTCGTGCAATATGCAGGCATTCTCAACGGACACCTGATGTCTGGTATATGCTGGATACTGCAGCTCGGGTATTCTGTTCTTAGGATATGGCTACACAGTCAGGTTTCTGCATGCAGTCTTGGAAGCCAAAACCAGAAGTGAAAAAGTCATACCTGTCCTTTTTACTTTCTCCTTTTATGATCCACTCCCGATTTTGGCTTGCAAAACTACATGCAGAAACCTGGCCGTGTGGCAACACAATGAGAGAAACTCGCTGCGTGTGGCAGTTCCCGTTCCGAACTCTGCTCCTCTGACAGGATCGCACAGCGTTAGGCCTCTTTCACAAGGGGTTGAAGTGAGGTGAACGCATTGCACCCGCACTGAATCCGGACCCATTGATTTCTATGGGGCTGTGCACACGAGCGGCGTTTTCACGCATCACTTTTGCGTTACGTGAAAAATCGCTGCATGTTCTATATTGTGCGTTTTTCACGCAACGCAGGCCCCATAAAAGTGAATGAGGTTGCGTGAAAATCGCAAGCATCGACAAGCAAGTGTGGATGCGGTGCGATTTTCACGCACAGTTGCTAGGAGACGATCGGGATGGGGACCCGATCTTTATTATTTTCCCTTATAACATGGTTATAAAGGAAAAATAATAGCATTCTGAAGACAGAATGCATAGTACAATAGGGCTGGAGGGGTTAAAAAATAATTTAACTCTCCTTAATCTACTTGTTCGAGCAGCCGGCATCTCTTCTGTCTTCTTCTTTGAGGAATAGGACCTTTGATGACGTCACTACGCTCATCACATGGTCCGTCACATGATCCATCACCATGGTAAAAGATCATGTGACAGACCACGTGATGAACGTAGTGACATCATCAAAGGTCCTATCCCTCAAAGAAGAAGACAGAAGAGATGCCGGCAGCACGAACAAGTGGATTAAGGAGAGTTAAATTATTTTTTAACCCCTCCAGCCCTATTGTACTTCTGTCTTCAGAATGCTATTATTTTTCCTTATAACCATGTTATAAGAGGAAATAATACAATCTACACTACAACTAACCCAAACCTGAACTTCTGTGAAGAAATTCGGGTCTGGGTACCACATTAAAGTTTTTTATCATGCGCGTGCAAAACACATTGCACCCGCGCGATAAAAACTGAACGCAATCACAGTCAAAACTGACTGCAATTGGGTACCTACTCGCGCGGGTTTGCCGCAATGCATCCGGACATGCTCGTGTGAAAGCCGGAGTTAGACTTACTGGTAATTCAGTTTCCACGAGATCACCACGACGGCTACGAGGAGATTGACCCCTGACCTCTGTAGGGGCAGGAACAGAGAGAGGGTTTAAATCCCCCCCCCTCCCACCACCAACACCAGTGTGTCCAAAATTACAGAGACAAAAATAAGTGGTGAGAACAAAGCATAACAAATCAAGAGGGTATTACTTCATAACCTCCCAAGAAGGCTTAATAAGGGGTAGGGAAAATACGTGCCGTCGTGGTGATCTCGTGGAAACTGAATTACCGGTAAGTCTAATTACGGCTTTCCACCTCATCACCACGACGGCTACGAGGAGATATAAAAAATTATAGCCTGGGGGACGACGACCGCCTGAACGACCTTACGTCCAAAAGACAGGTCTGAACTGGATAAGTCTAACCTATAGTGCTTAGTGAAGGTGTGAATGCTAGACCAGGTAGCAGCTCTACAGATATCATTAAGGGAAGCTCCTGCCCGCTTGGCTTGGGAGGAGGACATAGCTCGAGTAGAGTGGGCTCTCAGATTTGTGGGGCAAGGAAGGCCCTGAGACTCATAGGAAATGGAATCCCTGATCCACAGAGCTAAGGAGGACCTGGAGGCTTTTAGACCCCTATTCTTACCTGAGAAAAGGACAAATAGGTTATTGGATCTACGGAAATCTTTAGATACCTCGAGATATCGGAGGACTGAGCGTCTCACATCCAGAGAATGGAAGCTAGACTCCCCATCATTAGAGGGATTACTGCAAAAGGAAGGTAATTCTATCTCCTGGTTACGGTGGAAGTCTGATACTACCTTAGGCAAAAACCCCGGATCTAATTTAAGGACAATTCGATCATCGGTGATACGGAGATAGGGTTCCTGAATGGATAGAGCTTGAATCTCGCCTAACCTTCTTGCGGACGTGATGGCCACTAAAAAGGCTGTTTTTAGAAAAAGATGTTTGATAGAACAACTGGCCAAGGGCTCGAACGGGGCGAGGGTCAGGCCTGTGAGCACCGTATTGAGGTCCCAATTGGGGATCCTGGTTTTCAGGGAGGGACGAAGTCGAGAAGCAGCTCTCATAAATCTCCTGATCCAGCGATGATTGGCTAGATCTTGATCAAAAAAACTGGCTAGCGCCGAGACTTGTACCTTCAGAGTGGAAGGCCTAAGACCCAACTCAAGTCCTTGCTGTAGGAAATCTAAGATCTTCTGGAAATTGTGTGGCTCTAGATTTGGGGCAGGACTGCCGCTCCAGGAACAAAACCGCTTCCAGATCTTCAGATATATTGAGAAGGTAACTTTCTTCCTACTTGCTTTTAGGGTAGAAATCACCTGATCAGAGAGCCCTTGGGATCTCAACCTCTGGACTTCAGGATAGATTGGGTGAAGTATCGGCCCTTGATGAAGAAGGTCCCTTCTGGGGGGGGGGGGGGGAAGAGGCCATGGATCTTCTATCGATAGGGTCTTTAAGGAAGGGAACCAGCTCCTTTTCAGCCAATAGGGAGCCATTAGGATCAGAGTAGAGTTTTCTAGGTTGAGCTTTTGAATTATCCTGGGAAGCAGAGGCAAGGGTGGGAATGCGTAGCAGAGATCCCAGTCCCAAGGAATCGTCAGCGCATCTAGAGCCCAAGGGTTGTCTCGAGGGTTCAATGAGCAAAACGTCGGCACCTTTGCGTTCTTCTTGGAGGCAAACAGGTCCACCTGTGGAGTGCCCCACTTTTCCACCAGAGTCTGGAACACGTCCTGATTCAAAGACCATTCGGTATGGTCTATCAATTGGCGACTGAGATGGTCTGTCTCCACGTTTAGTATCCCTTTCAAATGAATTGTGGAGATGGACCTCACGCGGGACTCAGTCGAAGATTTTTCTTGCGATGGACATCAGCTTCTCCGATCTCGTGCCTCCCTGATGAGAAAGGTATGCTACTGTCGTTGTATTGTCGGAAAGTATTTTTATAACCAAAACTCTTTTTATTGAGAGTGCATACGGTCTGGACAAAAAATCATGCATCAATAAATAGCCATTCGCAGATGGCAGCAGCATAATGGGTGCCAATATTCTTACAGACCATGTCAGCTCTACTAACATAGTGAGTATAAACAATTTAGTTAACAACGAATGAAAGAAAAGTCGGAAAGTATTTTTATGTGATGACCCACAAGGAGGACTTCTGCTGCTTTCAGAGCTTTTCGGACCGCTTCCAGCTCCCTGAAGTTGGAAGATTGGGAGCGGGTTATCGGAATCCAGGAGCCCTGAAAGAAGTGATCTCCCACTTTTGCACCCCATCCTTTTTCGCTTGCATCCGTAAGAACTTGGATGTAGGGGGTCTTCTCCCAAGCGACACCCAAGGACAGGTTGGCTGTGCATTTCCACCAGTTCAGGGAGACTGTCGTCTGACTCCAGGGAACGGACGGGATGCAGGACGAAAGAAGGCCCAGGAGGCTCATGGCTTCCCTTATGGGACAAGACCTCCCGTTCTGAAACAGACGAATCTTCAGTTGGAGGCTTTTGATCTTGTCTGGTGGAAGAAAGGTACGTTGAGCCCAAAGACATATTCCCATGAGAACGGGATGGAGCATAGCTTCATTTTTGAAGTATTGTCGCCCGACCAGCTCTTCATCCACAATGCGCGGTGGGCAGCGTTGGAAAGCCCCGCATCCTTTGCGGCGAATCTAACAGATTCGGCCGAGGCGTCTGCCATGAAGGCTGTAGCGGACTTCAATAAGGGGAGGGACCTAAGTAGCTCTTCCCTGGGGGTATTATCTCTAATGTGAGATTCTAACTCGTTAAGCCACAACCACATGGACCTAGCTACCGAGGTGGCCGCGATGTTAGCTTTTAGATTAAACATGGCCGCTTCCCATGATTTCTTCAGGAGACTATCCGCCTTCCTATCCATGAGGTATCTTCAAAGGGCAAGGCAGTCTTTTTTATTAACTTTAGCGACCTGAATGTCCACTTTGGGAGTCTCATTGAAGATCTTCCCCTCGTTAGAATCGAATAATAGCCGGTTCTTGAAGGATTTGGATACCCCCCAACCGTTTCTCAGGGTCCAGAACCAGGTCTCGAATATTTTCGTTAATCTGAAACACACGGGTTTTCTTAACCCGGAGTCTCCCGAACATCTCATCTTGTATAGAGTGGGCTTTTGGGGTGTCTTCTATCCCCATCATGGCCCGGACAGCCCTTAGAAGGTCTGGCATCTCATCTAGCGAGAAACAAAATTTCCTCTCTGACTCAGCAGTGTCAATATCAGAGGAAGCCTCCTCGTCCTCCCAGGCACTAGATGTAGAGGCATCTTCCCCTGTTACCTCCGGGTCAGATAAGGAGGGAGAGGGTTCCCTTCGCCTTTTAGGTGGAGGCGGGTCCCTGAGAGGGGGTGGAAATTTGAGATAAGGAGGTCTTTACTTCATCATGGATCATAGAC